>NC_143153.1:20532977-20702669 GCF_041381405.1 Jatropha curcas
TATATATATATATATATATATATATATATATATATATATATATATATAAATTGGAGCAAGCTAGGCAAGAGCCTAGTCCCTTGAAATTGGACCATAGGTAATCACATAAGGGTGAGCTAAGACACTCTCATGAGATTTCCTAGACCAAAGAAAGAGTTGGCCGAAGCGACCATTTGAGCATGGACAAGAGATCACCTACCTTAGTCAACAAGCCAAGGCAGGAGACTGCCTACTAAGAAGCAGGAGATCGCTTACCTCAACCAAACGACCAAGGTCGGAGATCGCCTAAGAGGAAGCAAGCATAAGTTAGGTGCATGCCTACTGTCTTAGGTACACAACTTCAAGAACTCACTTACTTGCACACACTTGTCACTCAAGAGATCGCTTAGACCACTAGACTAGCCAAATAACCCGTTTAGGAATATGATTTGTCAACTTAAGAAGAGATGAGAATAACACACGTAAATCACAGAAGGACTCTCACCTCACACTTGTCATTTAAGCCATGCAAATCACCTTTTGCATGATTTATAAGTAAACCCATGCAACAATCATCACTCCTCTCTCGCCAAACTTTGTTAAGCATTCACAGAACCACCAAAGCCAAACCATCTAAACACAGAGCTTCACACCCCATTAATGGCACCCAAAAGACAAAGTTCAACCAAACTAGTGACATACAAGCGCATAAACAATCCAATATCACCTGTTATGCCCATGTTCCTGTTCCAAATCCTCAAAAAAACATTCAATAGACCAGAGACATCAAGGATTATAATTCCATCGAGGTACATTGATGATGAACTCCTTGATTCATTAAAGATCAAGGAAAATTTTCATGCTACGATGGAAAAGATGGGGTGGGGAAATTTAGTAAAGTTCAGTTATAGGACATACAGAGACTTGACCGAACAGTTTAGCGACACTTTTAGTTTCTCATATGACCCTAGCAATATAGATGACCTAGGGTTTTTATCCTTCAGAATTTATGGTAGCAATTTTACTACCACAATAAAGCACATAAATAGGTCATTAGGAACACCCCTAGATGGAATGAGAGTAGTACCTGATGATGTTGACGCGTGTTTTTATGCCCCCGCATGATCCAATGATGATATGAGGATGTGGAATGAAAGGTTAAATGCTATCTAGAAGTCTTTTAATCCAAGGATTTAAATTAAATTGATTTTAAGTGTCTGACTGGGTCGTAGCTGCGTCACGCAGCTATGTTAGACTACACGCCGTTTTTATATTAAACGACATATAGCTCTGATACAGCAAGTAAGCTAAGTCATGCAGCTAATGGCTACATCACGCAGCTATGCTCTGTGACCTAATTATATAAATAGATCTTTTTTCTCACATAAAGGCTCTTTTGAGTTCGTTTGAAGGAGAATTGCCATTAGAGATCAATTTTAGGTGAATTAAACTAAAAAAAGAGAGAAAATTAAGAGAGAAAAGAGTGAATATTTAAAATCCTTGGTGACAAAGCTTCTGGATCACCGTAACCTTCATTCGTTAAGCCGTTTACAATCCTCAATCTGAGGATTAGGTAATTTCTTTACACCTTTTGTGTTTTTTTATTAATTGATTATTTATTTTATTGTTGTTTTAGTAGTTTAATCTTAATTAGATTGCATTTTGTTCGTTTTGGTCATTTGAGGTAGTCTTGAATCATATTTAAATAAAAAATGCCTTAAACAAATAATTTAAAACAGAATTCGGACCAGAGCAGTTGCGTCACGCATCCAATAGATCCGTAACGGAGCTGGCAGTTGCGTGACGGAACTGTTCATGTCCAAAATTTCATTTCTTTTACCCAGAAGAGTCGCATCACGTAGCTATCAGCTGCGTGACGCAACTGTTCTAGGGTTCCAGAAACAATTTTTATTCTTTCAAAAAAATAATAAATTTTGTACAAAAATAAAATTTAATTTTTCCCAATAAATCCGAAAATGACCAATTATGGACAGATTATAATTTAATTAAGTTTAGAATATTAAAATGTAATTATGCATGATTTTGGGTTTTTGGGTTCAAATTTTTATTCGGGTAGTATGTATTTTTTTAGGTTCGGTTTGTGGCCCGCCTTTAACCGTAAGGCAAGAGCGGGTCTTTTATTTATTTGGTTTAATTATTTTGGTTTGGATGATTTGGATGATTTGGATGATTATGGATGCAATGACTGAATTTAATTGGGACGATTAATTAATTTTTCATATAAGAACTCGGTTCGGTTCATTCGGGTTGGGTTTAAATAAATAAATAAATTGGCTTTCCTAACTAAAATAAATTAAAAATTGTAGGTTAAAAGAGGCCGGATTTTCTCGGCGTCGGCTTCCAACGGGCCGACATATCCAATTCCCTTACCCAGAATCGCCTTGGTGCGCCTGACCAGTTTTCTAAATAATTAGGCCTTTAATAAAATTGGGTTTAAAATGGAGTCATTTTTGTAAAATAAAATTGGAAACGGTCCCATTGCCGAAATAATGAGTGGCGACTCAAAAATATTTTATAAGACCGATTTATCGGCATCGTATCCAAAAAGTATTTTGTCACCACTGTTCTTAATAAAAACACTTTTCCATCAAAAAACCGAAAAGTGGCAGTTTTTCGGATCGCTCGGGGGCAGTGCGAAAACAGATGACTACAATCAAAATGCAGCATGGGAATATTTAAAAGGGGACATTTCCAACTTCAAACCTAAGATTACCTAGTCTTCAACACTACAAATAAAATTTTGAGGGTTATTCATAAGTTTAGCAGTGCTTTATTGTTGGGGAGGGATAATGACACGGGTAGACTGTATAAGGAATATTTGTTTTTGTTGTGGGCAATTAATAATAGGAGAATTATCATTATAGGACTCCTACTATGGCATAGATTTTTGGAATTACAGGGGACATCAGGAGCCAAAGTAGTACTAGGAGGAATTGTAACAAAATTAGTAGCAGATTTTGAAGTATTTCAATGTGGGTTTAGAAAATTACCGTTAGGAGAAGAGCAAAAAGAAAGATTTCTTTTGAAAAATTTCAAGCGAATGAAGATTATCACTCAGCGTGCTAATTTCTATTATTATATGAATAGTGGAGGACGTGCAGAAGGAGACCCTCTAGTCTCAATACCGCAAAAACACCGAGCGCTACCATCAGAGCCAAAATTGGAAGAGACATGAGATATACCACCCGAACCCGAGCTAGCAACTGAAATTAGGGTTGAAAACATAATGGAAACCGAGAATACAGTTCTAATAGCCCTAGGTGCCATGGATGCTAGACTGGCTTGGATGGATTTGTAGATAGGCCGGCTAAGCCTTATGGTAGATGAAATAAAAACAATGGTGACCTATCTTCTGCATTATCATGGTTTTCCTCCTAGACCTCCACCTAATCTTCTGTGAGAGTTGCCCATTCCCGTCTATAGTTAATACTTTTTGGTGAAGGTGGGAAGAAATATTTTATTTTTTTCTAAAAGAGAAAAAGAAGAAAAAAATCTTATAAAATAAATAAAACTTTTTCTTCAGTCCTATTCTATTTTCTGTCAACTATAATTGCATATATTTCCTTATTCACTTGTTGTTTACTTGCATAAAATATAGAAAACCAAAACAATTATACACTTTTAAATAGTAATACTTCAGATTAATAATAAAGAGAAAAGAAAAGAAAAAGGAAAAAAATAAAAATATAAAAATGGGAGCCGAGGAAGTTTAAGCGAGCACATGAACTCAGCCTAGGCGATCACCTGGCTTGAGGTTCATGCACGCCCAAGCGTTCACCTCGCCTTTGCTTTCCCTTCATACAGGCGCTTGCCTGTTCCTTTTGTTTTCCTTACCTAGGCAATCGCCTAGCACTTCACTCAAAACACAAACAATCGCTCGCCTATTGTCTCTCTTTTCTCTCTTTCTTTTTAAATCATGTGCCCTATTCCTTTTTCTTCTTCTTCTCTCTCTCTCTCTCGTGATTCCCTTTCTCTCAACCCCTTACGACAGCGTCGTTCACTCCACCTTACCTTCAACCGACACCACAGCGTCGCCGCCTTCTCTAATCACCTAAACACTGCTGCTTCCTCTCTTCCAAGCAACAACACTGCCTCCCTCCTCTCAAGAATTATTTTTTTTTACTCTCTCTCTCTCTCTCTCTCTCTAACCCAGTCGATTCCCTTCTCCATCGCCACCGACAGGTAACACAACCTCCTCTTTTCATTTCTCTTTTTAATTTTCTTTTAGTTTATTTTGCAAATTCCTTTGAATAAATTTTCATTTTCCATTCCCTTCTTTCTATGAATTGTTTGCGATCAAATAGAAATATAGCCAACAAATATTTTTGGTGCAAAAATGGTGTGAACCAAAACTATTATTCCTTAAGCTCAGCAGCAAGACACTCGTCATTGCAAATGAAGCCGGAACCTCTTCAAGCCATAAAGGGAAAGGTACCGCTTCGTAGTTCCTTCAATACCACCTGCTGTTGAAAGGAAAGCAACATTTAAAAGTAATGGGCAAAAGCGATTTTATGCTTCCCTAATGAAGAAGTATGTTATACCATCTCGGTACCTAGACTTGAACGATTTGAATGAGATTACTGCTATGTTTAAAAGTATGGGATGGGAGTCATTTTTGGTTTAGAGCTACCCGACTTACTAGGAATTGACATTAGAATCTCTTAGCTCTTTCCACTTTGAGTATACACAGCCACTTGATGGAAAAATATGGTTTAGGATTTTAGGACGAGACTGGCAAATGTGTTTTGGTCAATTTAATGAATTATTGGGACTACCCAAAGCACCTAATGAGCCATATATAGTACCATCGAATTTTGACACTGAAGATATTTGGCAGAGTTTGATTTTTGGGGCCCCTCCTTATAAAAACGATGAGGCAAAATCCTCATTCATTGATAGATTCAGCATTAGGATTTTGTACTGACTGCTGGGAAATACACTGTTAGCTAGAGGAAAAAGTCTAGGATCAGTTTCTAAGACTGATCTTTTTATCCTACACTGCTTTGCACATAGACAACAGCTTAATATGGGACCCCTTATTTATGAGCATATTGTCACCACCCTATTTGATAACCGAGCTATGATAGCAATTGGTAGTCTAGTGAGAGCTTCCGGAGTGGGATTGACCGAGTTTGATATCACGTATCCACCCTATCCACCTATTGAGGGTAATACTAGGTTGGATATTGGGACTTGGAAACAGATGGGTATGGTTTAGCGGCAGGGAGTGAGATATGAGTTTATTAATAGATTTGCCGAATTTTACCAGTCCCTAAGGATGGAGATCCACTTCAGAGCCTCAGAGGAGGAGGAGAGAATGATGTAGAGGACCCTTGTATAGCAGATATTTCTCCTTCGATAGCATAGATCACTGAGCAACTCGACCGCCTAGAGTCTGGTCAGACTAATATTTTAGGAGTCCTCGAGAGTCAGGAACAGCAACAGATAGAGATTTATCGACTGCTTCGATAGCCCCATCCTAAACCTGCCAGTGCACATCTAATATTCTTCCCTCCATAAACCCACCATCACCTTGCACCACCTGATGCTTAGGACTATTTATTGCACATTTTCATTTTCTTTATGCATCATACTATTTATTTTTTATTTGCATGTTTAGAACTTGTTTCTATTTCATGTTGTGCTTTTATAACTAACATAGTACTTTTATAAGGAATATTTTTATTTAGTCCTCTCTATTTGATACTGCACTTAATTTAGAAATATTTTTACGATTAACATCGACAACATCAGGTATGATTTTCTCTAACCCTTATTTATTCTTTGATTAAAGAGATTGGGGACAATGTCTAATTTAAGCATGTGGGAGGGAATCATAAACATTTTTCAAAAAATTCAAAAATTTTTCAAAAACTTTTCGCTTAATATCTGTTACTTTTCCTCAAAAATATTATGAAAAATTCTTTCTTTTCAATAAATCAAGTAAATGAATTATTTGAAGGATAGAACTCAAAATTTTATTTTCTATTTCTAAAGAAGAAATAAATTGTCTTTCAATAATTAACTCCAAAAATGTTGATTATGCATCATTATTTCTTGTGGTTAATTCTAAAGAATTGGACCTAATAAGTCAATTAGCTAATAGGAAAATATTCACTCTTTTAGATTCTAGAACCTTCTTTATAACTCTTTGAGGTGAAATAGAAAAGAATTTTGTGTATCCTTAAGAAAATTATCTAGGCATTCTTTGAATAAACTGCATCAAGGACCGATAGAATTTTTCCAACCTTATAAACATTAACCCCTTGATAAACCCCTTTGCGCCTTAGAAATCCGAATTCTTTTGTTGAGGAAACGCGAAAACTATAAATCACCAAGCCTAAAAGCATTTATCTACCCTTCTTATGTGAATTATATTTTCTGGTTAAAATAAAAAATGACAGAAATTCAAGATTTTTGAGGAAGAAAATTGATTCCCTAAAAGAAATATAAAACCAAAGGGAAATTGAAAGAAAAAGAAAGAAAGAAAAAGAAGAAAAAGAAAAAGAAAAATTCCGAGTTCCCAAGAAACAATAAGGGCACAAGAAAAAAGAAAGAAAATTCCAGGACAATTTATATTGAAGAGGAAAAGTGAGAAAATGTGATAGAAAAGGAAAGAAGAACTATCAAAGAATTTTTACTACAAATATCAATCACATAACTTAAGCTTAAAATAAATCTTCTTTTTTTTTTTTTTTTTTTTTTGTAAACTCTATTTTTCCTTGAGCCCCATTATAACCCTGGAAAAGACCTATTGCTTAATTAGTGGAGAAGAGTTCTTAAGGATAGGCTTATGAAATCTGAAAGGAGTTTTTCACTTAAAATCCTATTCCCATGAATTAGCTACTTGTTATGGCCAATTTTTGTATTTTCTGTAAATATTTATAATATCAGCATATAGGAGTCGATTATTAGACAAATTTTTATTCTTCTTAGAAACTGAGCTTAGCAGATTGAGTCCTAGAATTAAATATTTAATTTGCAGGATTTAAAGAAAAAGAAGTATAGAGCTTAATTGCTTGAGGACAAGCAACAGTTTAAGCATGGGGGAATTTAATATGATGCAAAAACTTATATAGTTTTACACCAAACCTCCCCCCCCCCCCCCAAAAAAAAAAACTAATAAAATGGCTATATTTGTGTACTTACCTTAGGAACTTTGTAGAATTATAGTTTTATGCAGGAAGGAACCTCGGAAATTAAAAAAGATGTATTCTTTATAAAATTTACGGAAATATTGGCAAATAGACCCGAAAAGCCCAATTTGAGAGCTAATATTACAAGCCCATTTCATAAGCCCAAATTAAGGTTAACCTATGGAGAAAAGAAGCCCATAAACTGAGCCCAGAAGGAGAAAAGCCCAAGTCCAACAAGATGTAAACTTAGGCTATCGCCTAAGACATGAAAAAGAGATAAAAAGGAACTTAGGCTATCACCTAAGCCAAGGAAGAGAGGCTAGGAGACCACCGAAGTGTACTAGGCAATCTCCTAAGGCCAAATCTACCATACAGGCGATCTCCTATGTTCAACTCGCCCTCCAAACGATCTTCTATTGCCAAAACACCATCCAGGCGATCTCCTAAGGCCAGAATACCATCTAGGCAATCTCCTACAGGCACTAGGCGACCTCTTATGGATGAAACACTTCTCCAAGAAGTCTCATATAGGTGTTAGGCGATCTCATATGTACCAAAGACAAACCAAGTGAAAGTCCCCATTCATTGAACGACAGCTCATGCTTAGCCTCCAAGCACTACCACTCGCCCCACTTGCCAAATTACGTAGAAAAGAGTAGCCTCCAAGCATCTGATTTTTATAAATAATAGCATATATCAATAGAGAAGGAACCTAGAAAATCAGAATATAGTAGATCAATTTGTAAATATTTAGCATAGTTTCGTGCTCGTAATCTCAAAGGTCAGGAGAGGAAGGTTGTGCGACAAAGTCTCAGACTCAACAGAAGCCATACCTGATCCATCATTCTCCTCTGTTATTATTTGTTATCTTTATGTTCTTTGTTTTGTTTGTTGTAAAGGACAACTTTCATGTAACTCTGTTTTTCTTTCTCTTAATAAAAGATATGGATTACTACTTAGTTGTTTACATTGTTTTATCTAAAATGAGTGAGCAAACCAGCCATTCTAGGGATGGATTAATATCCATTACCTCCACAATGCTGGGTGACTTTATTAAAAATTGAATCATCTATAATGTGATATAGATTTCTGGTTCAATTTATGCAAGACAAACACTTGTAAAATAAAGCCGGATCCTTTTATTTACTTGACATTAGGTAGGCGAGCGAAGGTTCAAAAGGTGAAGTTCAAGCACTTGAACCACATAAATTGAGCATTGGTTTTATACCTAGAAATAGGATTAGCTAGTGTTAAAAGGGGGAAGCTTATTACGTATGCAATGTATGAAAGACATCATACGATTGTTATAATTGACTACCTCGAAAGAGGAGATAAATAACTAAAACACTCCGCCCTTCAGAAAATGTATCACATGTGCTTTCTTCACTGCCGCCTACTTCTGGATGGTAATGGATCAATCCATCACCATAATACGTTCCTATTTACAAATTCAAAACGAAAAAAAAAAATCTCTAACTTCTAACTTCTAACTTCTAACTGCTAACCCCTAACTACTAACCGCTAACTTTTATTTTATGTTATTTAATTTCTTTCAATTTTTGCTCTTTTATTTTACTACTCTTTAATTTTCTGCAATTTACTTTATCACACTTTACTTTTGCACACTTTCATTTTATTTAAATTCCAGTCATTTATTTTTTGCTATTTAATTTCATGTTATTTTTTTATGTTTTATTTACACATAACTCACCCCTTTTATTGATTCCGTCTGTTAATTAAGTATTCAAAAGATTCTAGTACTCAATCCTTCCAATCCCTATGGATACGATATTTTGTATGCTACTTGTACGACCTGTTAATACTTGCCATATAATCTCACCGAACAAGCATTAGCTGGTGCACGTATCAATGGGCCTTATGGAGTTCAAGGCCAAGGACATAACACACGTGGATGAGGGAGGGCTATCCTTCCTCCACCTCCTTTCCCTCCTTCTTCTACACCTAGGTCTTCATTTTCTGTTCTACCCCCTGTGCCACCTACACCTCCACCTCCATCTCCACCTCCTTTTGTTGCTTCTTCTTCTAAACCAAATGCTGGACAAGTCTTCACCAGCTTCACGGTCTCCTTCCACACCAGGTAATCATAACCGTTAATTAATACGAGTCCTTGTAATTTTAGTTTCATGTGTATATATATATATATATATATATATATATATGCATAATTGTAATTGAATGTATATTTCTCTTCTCTTTTGCACTCGCAGCTTCATCTGAGCCATGTGATCAACTCAAATTGGTAGCGGAACAGTAAGTACTTGTCTACTTATTTCTTACTATTTCATTTTACGCTTAGTTTGATGAATGGTTCTATTTACATGTGACTTTGTTTTGTTTTAAAGCATATATCACTACAAGAAATGCGCCATTTTGCGACCGACAAATCGGTCACAAAATGGCTCATATCGGTCGCAAAATTAATTTTGCGACCGATCTGAGACCGACATATGTCGGTCGCAAAATAGCTGGTCGCAAATTCATTTTGCGACCGATGGAATAATCGGTCGCAAATTTGCGACCGATATAATCGGTCGTAAACTTTAATAATCGGTCGCAATGTTTGGTCGTGGTTGACTTTGAAATTCAGTCGCTAATACGGTCGCAAAATAAACGGTCGCAAATATATTAAATCGGTCGCAAATCGGTCTCAAAAATCGGTCTAAAATCGGTCGCAAATAGGTCGTAAATTCGGTCTCAAATCGGTCGCAAAGCCGTCGTAAAATGTAATTTAAAATTGCAATTGTCGGTATCAAAGCGGTCGTAAATCGGTCGCAAAATTAAAAAAATAAAAAAAAATAAATATTATTATAAAACCAAAATTTTTCCGCACCTGTGAAAATTGACATATATACATATATATCACACACGCAATTCAAGAACAATGTAAATTGTAATTTTTATTGTACTGAACAAATTAAAATATCAAAATACAAATAAAAAACTAGAACAATGTAAAATTGTAATTTTTATTGTACTGAACAAATTAAAATATCAATCAAATCAAATAAAAAACTAAAAAGGTCCAAAATCAAATCTATGCTGCTGCTCATCTGCAGGATCCGATGTCGGATCGGCGAGAGGAGTACCTGCTGGATGTGATGTAGCGGCAGGAGGGGTGACCAAGGTATCGTCTGCAGCATCGGGATCAAGAGCAGGAAGTGGCTGCTGCTGAGACGTCAAGAGCAGGAAGTGGCTGCTGCTGAGACGTCATTTAATAAAAACATATTTAAGAATAATAACGACAATAACATCTATAATAAAGAAAAAAATATTCTAAAGAAAAATATTCTAAAGTTGTAAGCAAAACACAAGTTGTACGCACCAAAAAAATAAAACACAAATATATAAACGTACACATTATGAAGTATTGACTCGTGCAAATTCATAATATGATTATCTTAAATATCTTTAAGTATGTTAAATGTTACTGTTATGTCATTTCAAGCTAAAATACCTATTTAGGCTTTCTTTTTTTTTAACCTTTCTTTTTTTCCCCTTTTCTTGTTACAGTTCCCAATTTCGTGTGAGACAAGAGGATAGGACTTAGAAGCTTGGGCAAATCAGAGATCCCAATACAATAATATTAATTATTTTTAATACTTAATAATATTATTAATGAATTACATTTAAAAATAATAATAATAACGAATCAAATGCATTTTTGTTGTAATACCTTGGAGTGGATTTAGGGTAAGGGGCAGTGGAGATACAAGCTTCGCTGGTTTTTTACACCTTAGTTCAAAGTATTTTATATTGTAGTTCATAGTTTTTTGCACCTTAGTTTATAGTATTAATTTTGAATTCACCCCCATTAAATTTTTACTTTTTTTCCCCACTAAATTCTTATTTTTATATTGTTTCCCCACTAAGCAAAGCTTGAAACTTTCTAAAACCACAAATTTAGGCTTTTTATGAGGTTCACAAATATGAGATATTCTCTTTTTAAAATCATATCTTTGACATTTTTCTTTCCCTTCCCTTTTGTGTTTCTTTTTCTTTCCAAATTCTAATTTTATTCTACTCTAATTTAATAAATTTGTTGTAATTGTACTCTATTACAAAAACTAAATAAAATAAAATAAAATACTAATATTATAGATATAACATAAAGCAAAATATTGACAATGTCTTGATAATTAATATGTTTCTACAAAAGCTTCTTCAAATCAAAGATCATATCCTCCTTTTCTCTAACTTTTTTATTAAAGAAAAAAGATTTTTCCCCTTTAAAAAAAAAAAAAGGATTTTCTGAATATATTTTGTTCTTTCAAGATTACAAGTCTAGGTAGTTGACATAATTAATGAATTAAGCTTCTTCTTTTTGTTTGTTTGGTCTTCAAAGCAAAGGAAAGAAACATAAATTTTAGGGAGAGAAGTGTTGGATTGTAAAGAAAGAAATTAATTTATGTAAATAATGAAAAACCTTTAAGAATTCTTTAGTCTTTTTTCTTTGTGAAGGTGAAAAGAAGCTCTATTATTGCTGATGCTATTCTTTATATTTACAAACTCAAACTCAAGTTGGAGTCAATCAAAAGAGAACTCTTATACTTAGATGCAATCAAAAGGCAATGCTTAAGCATGGTGAAGCTGCACCTCCACTTACCCAAGGTCTGTACTCTCTTACCCCATTAATTTATTTTCATGTTTTCTACTTTGCATAACATTTGCATCTTTCACTGTTTTGTATGCACAGGTGAAAATAGAGAAAGCTGGAAAAGGATTTATTGTAAAGGTGATTTGCGAGAAGGGAGGAGATAAGCTAGTCTCAATATTAGAAGTATTTGAAGAAATGGGTCTAACAGTCTTGCATGCAAAGGTGTCGTGTAATTTGTATTTTGCCATGGAAGCCATTGTTGTAGCTGAAGAACAGACTGTTTTAGACGTGAAAAATGTTACTCAAGCTGTTCTTGAGGCTATTGAAAAGCATATATATAGAGGGAACAGACACAAGCAGTGTGAAGGTTGCTATCGTTTAATTAATAACTCCAAGTAATGTGACTTCAAGTAATGTTACTCCTCTGACTTCAAACTTTAGACATTCTTCGACTCCAAATTTCTACGTATATCCCCATATATAGATTAGAAAACGTTCTGAATTGTGGTGATGATATTATCAAGTTTGAAAATCAAACCCATAAAATAATCAGCTCTTAATAATTCATAAATAATAATTTGTTTTTCCCCTTTAATTTTTCAAATTTCGTTTACAGTCAAACAAAAAAAACTAAACTAGTATAACTATATTAATAATAACAATAATAACAACAACACTAACAACAACATTAACAATATTAATAATAATAACAATAATAACAGTAACAATAATAATAAATTGAAAAAAACACAAAAATCGCAAAAAAAAAAAAAAAAAAAAAAAAAAAACAGTTCGAAAAAATTAAAATGGAAACCGGCTTACCTCAAATGTTGTCCAAACGGTGGCGAACGGCGTAGAGGAGTGACCGGAGCGTCGTTGGCGGCGTCACAGGGGCTGGAGCGTTCTCAGGAGGGGCTGGAGCGGCGCTGCGGACGGAGGAGAGGAGAGGAGAAGGAGAAGAGAGAAAGAAGAAGAAAGGAAAAGGAGAGGGCTCGTTTAAAGCCCTAACCTTTGCGACCGACATATCGGTCGCAAAAGGCATTTGATTCTGTCGCAATTTTTAATTGTCCGACGTCGTTTTAATACCGCCAAAATTACGACCGATTTGCGACTGAAATAGTCGGTCGCAAAATATCGGTCGCAATTTTATCTCATTTCGGTCTCAGATTTTATCCTTTTTTTTACGCGCCCCTTTTTGCGACAGAAACACATTTGGTCTCAAATCGGTCGCAACATCAGTCGCAAATTAGAAGTAATTCGGTCGCAAACGGAAAGACAAACTCGCGCGAGTTTTCCGCGCTAAAATCTGCGACTGTTTTCCAATCAGTCGCAAATTGGTATCAATATTGCGACCGATTTGTGTCGGTCGCAAAAATCGGTCGCAATTTGAAGTTTTTTTTGTAGTGTATCCATCCTCTCAAGCGTTTAGGCAAATTATAAGAATATTCAAGTTACATTTAGATAAAGATGGATATACTTGGGATTGCATACAAATGCGAGAGATTTTTACTGGGATGAGTTTAAGGTAAGTTTTAAATACTTATTGACTTTAATCATATACCTTTCAAGTTAATGAAATCACTCACTCATTTTGTATAAACATTGTCTTCTATTTTTTACAGAAGCATTTTGTATGGGACGAGGCTATTACAGTAAT
Organism: Jatropha curcas; assembly: GCF_041381405.1. Taxonomy (NCBI): domain Eukaryota; kingdom Viridiplantae; phylum Streptophyta; class Magnoliopsida; order Malpighiales; family Euphorbiaceae; genus Jatropha; species Jatropha curcas. Next base: position 20,546,386 of record NC_143153.1, read on the forward strand.
GCTTAAAGTGGCTTTGGAGAAGCTGTGCGCTAATCGGTACTCTGACTTCACATACAGGATGCGAAAGAGTGAAAAGAAGCAACAATGCGTATCTCAAGAGGTATAGGAGAGCTGGCAAAAGGCTTGGGAGGATCCTGCATTTAAGAGAAAGTGTGAGATATACACACGGAACAGACACAGTGAGACTAGAGGTGATGGAGCAAGTATAATTTAATGCAATTTTTGTTTGATTAGTTCGTGGCATGTTTCCACTTAGATTTTGACATTTCATATAGCTTTTGATCAAAATAGATATTTGAAACAAAGGATTCATATACCCAATCCTAACTAGTTTTAGACGGAGACTTGGTTATTATTATTGTAATAAAGGTTATCTCGATAAATGAAAGAGGCTTGGTAATAAGAACAACATGGAGTAAAAGCTTCATAAGATGAGTAGTTTTAGAAAATTTACATCATCCATGCATGTATTATTCATCATACATGGCATTATAAATGTATAATATGCTGATACATGAGTTAATTTTACCCTTCATACCTAGACTATACACCCTACTATATGGGCATTCCTAAAATTCAATTTGTTACGCAAAAATATCAAAACTTCAATTGATGTTATAGTAAAGGTCATTTGTTAGAATCTCCATTTGAATTTGGATGGAAGGAAAACTGACAAGGATACTTTAGAAGCCTCGAAAATATAAAAAGTAGCAGGGTCAAACCTGTCTAATCAATTTTTGACTAGCTCTCTCCCATTCAATTCTCTCCTACCCTAAGTTGTTCATTATCACCACTCCATCAATTTCCCTTTCTATAAATTGCTGTTTTCTCTTCATTTTCGGCCATAATTTGCTTCTCTCTCTCTCTCTCTCTCTCTCTCTCTCTCTCTCTCTCTCTCCATCCATAGTCAAAGATAATATTCGCTTAACAAAAATGGTATGAAGCATGTAGCAAGAGACAATAAAGAGAGGCAAAAAAAAAATTTTTTTTTACCTGCTCAAATGAGCAACATATTCCTTTATGTTCATGTTCTTCATTTTTTCTAGTTAGTTTTGATAATTTCCAATTAATTGAATAGTAACACCTAAAAATTTATATGGAAATTGATATGGTTAGAGGGACCCTAATATTTGAGTGGAGCGAGATGATAAGCTCTTGCAACTTTTTCTTCCATATCACAACCCTTGAAAATTATATTTTGGATCTTCTTGATATATTATTTCTGACAATATAATTTAAAAATATTTGATCATTATAAAGAAAAGTTTGCTTACCTAGATAAATTAGAATCACCATCGTTTAATGACATCTACAATCAAGCCAAGCAAATAAAATAACACTAAATTAATTCAGCTATATATCTTATATTTGAGCAAATAAAAAAATAAAATAAAAATTCATTTAGAAAAAAAGTTTCAAGGAAATAATAGAAAATCAAAGAACAAAAAGCAAAAAGAACTCAGATGGGTTTCATATCGTTTTTTTCCCTCTCTCTCTCTGAGAAGATCTCTAATGAAAACAAAGACCTCTTCTTTCTTTCTCTCTTTTGCTTTATTACCTAGGCTCCCTCTATTCTGTTTTTTTTCCTTTATTTATTAAGGACCCATCATAGAAGCTTTATTTCTTTATTATTGCTTGTAGTATTATTGTTTGATCTAAACTATAGGAGGTGATAGGGATATCAAGGAGGAGATCATAGAGGAAGAAGTGGCGGAGGTGGTGCAAAGGAGGTGGCCGAGGTAAAAGAGTTGATAGATTAGCATTTGGTGGTGGATGAAAGAAAATGATGGAGAGGGTCTCCCTCGGTAATGGATAAGAAAACAATGGAGAGAAAATGGAAGAGACGATAGGGTAACAGAGATAAGATCATGGGCAAGAGAGAGAAATTAAAGTAGCTGATTTGACGGGCCGAGTTGGTGACTTTTGATATTTAAAATGAATTAAAATCATCCATGTCATGTTTCTGTCCAATATCAAATAAAGATTCTAACAGATGGCATTTATTGTAACATCAATTGAAGTTTTGATATTTTTGCATAACTAATTGAATTTCAGGAATGCCAATGTAATATGGTGTATAGTTTAAGTATGATGTGTGAAATTAACCCGTTGATACACATATAGATGTAGTTATTCCTTCTAGGAATGGATATGTAAGTGTATATACACAACACTTTGAATATATATATATATATATTCTTTTTTTGAAATTTTTGTGTTGTAGATTGATGTGATTAGTTTATAATTATTTGTAATTTGTTATGAGCAGTTTAGATGAAGAAAGGTTATTTTTTAAGTTCTTTTAGTGTGCAGTGAATTATGGTCATGGTTTAGGGTCCAAATTAAATTAGATTTTGTTTCACAATATATCACTAGAAAGTTATTTCTGTTTAGTTTCCATTAATATAAGGTATGTGCCAAAGTTAATTTTTTGAACAAAGTTATGGTCGAAAGAGTGAGCAAAGGTCACCTTGATTTGCTTAATTGACATTTGATTTTTTGACGGATTGGCTATCGATTTGAACCACACCTTTTGTGCTGATTTTATTTCATAACAATGTGAAAAAAACATGTTCACAATTGCCCCCCATTAGGAGTGCCAAAGATGATTTAGCACAAGTGACGATAGTGAACCAAGTGTTTTTCTTATCAAAGTGAGGCGCGGATTCTAAGATTGTTACTTGGAATCTGGCTATATGGTGAAATCTAGGCACACACATTATTAAATGCTGGAAGGATATGGATGAAGGCCTTAGTGGCTAATCACAAGCTGATTAACAAGGGCATAAGAACCTTTAATTGTTGATTGATGTAAGCTGATTGACAAGGGCATGAGAGCCTTTAACTGTTGGTGTTGGTGAGCTGATTAACAAGGGCATGGGAGCCTTTAATTATTGATATTAGTGAGCTGATTGACAAGGGCGTGAGAACCTTCAGTAGTTGGTGGTTGTAAGCTGATTGACAAGGGTATGAGAGCTTTAGCTGTTGATTTTGATAAGCTGATTGACAAGGGCGTGTGAGCCTTCAGTTGTTGATTTGATGGAAGACTAAATCCCTTAGGGTTGTTAAAGGCTGTCAGTTCATTGAAGCTTATTGGTTGATGGGAGACTAAATCCCTTGGAGGTGTTAGAGGTTGTCAGTTCGTTGAAGCCTATTGATTGAAGAAGACTAAATTCGTGAAGATGTTGAAGCTGTTAGTTCATTGAAGCCTATTTATTTAAGGGAGACTAAATCCCGTCGAGAGGTATCAGTTCATTGAAGGCCGTTGTTTGATGGGAGACTAAATCCCATTAAGATGTTGAGGTTGTCAATACATTGAAGCCTGTTGATTGATGGAAGACTAAATCCCATTGAGATGTTGAGGTTGTCAATTCGTTAAAGCCTATTGAATGATGGAAGACTAAATCCCATGAAGACGTCCAATCTTTACCCGCTCGTGGGTGCTGATATGCCCTACACAATGGCTGCTACGCTGAGCGCTTTTCTAGCTAATCAACAAGGAGCAGTAAGAATGGTGTTAACTCATGGTGGAGATCTTGTCATAGAAGACTCTGAAGCTGATTGATTATATCATTTGTTCCTGCGTGATTGTTAGTAGTAACAGTTTGTAGCATGAGTGCATGTTGTGTATGCATGAGTTGAACGATGCATGAATTGTATGTGAAATGTCTTTCTAACATATGCATGGTATGCACAAATGCAGATGAATGGTTAGAAAAATGCATGATTTCATGAATGCATGCATGGTGATGTACTTGATGGGTTTGTCTCCAGTGATGTCCTGCCAAGCATTAGGATCTTGAGGTTGAGGACATGTGTTCAGTGAGAGTTTACTTTTATTAGTCCCACTGTTCTGGCTGGGGATATAGTTAAGATCATTGTGAGAAGAAGAGTTAGGTTTCTTCACTCAAATGGACCTAGAGGTATGTTCAAAGTGTTGGATGGTTATTGAAATAATTCGAAATTTAATTTCATAGAATTTTCATTTCAAAACTAAATTTTAATTCCAACCAATGAAATTTAGCAAAAAAAAAATTTATTATTGCTAAACTAGACTTGTAAACCTGTTTTAATTTTTCAAAAATCAAGTGAAAAACCCGTAAATCAAGCAAGAACTAAACTAGACCATTGAGTTGGACCAAATCGGTTCGAATCAAATCGAAATAGTCTAGAAACCCTAGACTTTTTTTTTTCTTTTCTCTTCTTCTTCTTTCTTTCTTCTCCCCAGCGCCGCTTAACCCACACCTCTCTCTCCCTCTGTGTTTTCAATCGCCACAACCAGCCCATGCCATCGCTTCTTGCCTTCATGTCGCCAGCTTCTCTCCTTCTCTCCTTTGGTTTCTGTTGACGCGTGTTTTTATGCCCCTGCCTGATCCAATGATGATACGAGGATGTGGAATGATGGGTTAATGCTATCTAGAAGTCTTTTAATCCAAGGATTTAAATTAAATTGATTTTAAGTGTCTGACTGGGTCATAGCTGCGTCACGCAGCTATATTAGACTACATGTCGTTTTTGTATTAAACGACATGTAGCTCTGATACAGCAAGTAAGCTGCGTCACGCAGCTATGCTCTGTGACCTACTTATATAAATAGATTTCTTTTTCTCACGTTAAAGGGGATTTTGGAAAACTTTGACAAACGTTTGAAAACCCTAAAAACGTATTTTGCGGCTACATTCTCCTCTAGAAGCTCTTTTGAGTTCGTTTGAAGGAGAATTGCCATTAGAGATCAATTTTAGGTGAATTAAACAAAAAAAAAAGAGAGAAAATTAAGAGAAAAAAAGAGTGAATATTTAAAATCCTTGGTGACGAAGCTTCTGGATCGCCGTAACCTTCGTTCGTTAAGCCGTTCACAATCCTCAATCAGAGGATTAGTTAATTTCTTTACACCTTTTGTGTTTTCATTAATTGCTTATTTATTTTATCATTGTTTTAGTAGTTTAGTCTTAATTAGATTTCATTATGTTCGTTTTGGTCATTCGAGGTTGTCTTGAATCATATTTAAACAAAAAACGCTTTAAACAGAGAATTTAAAACAAAGTTTGGACCAGAGCAGTTGCATCACGCAGCTAGTAGATCCGTAACGGACCTGGCAGTTGCGTGACGGAACTGTTCATGTCCAAAATATCGTTTCCTTACCCAGATAAGTTGCGTCACGCAGCTATCAGAACAGTAACGGATCTGGAGGTTGCGCAACGGAACTGTTCATATTCATAGTTTCATTTTATTTTTAATACTCTACTTTAATTGCGGATCTAAAATATACGGTTGATGGATTTGGAGTTTTAAGAACAGTTAGGTCACGCGACTATTAGATCCGTCACGCAACTGTTCTTCCAAAGACAGCTGCGTGACGCGACTATTCTATGGTTCCAAAAACGATTTTTGTCCTTTTTTTGTAAAATAATAATTTTTGTATAAAAAATAAAATTTAATTCTTTTAATAAATCCGAAGACAACCAATTGTGGGCAGACTGCAATTTAATTAAGTTTAGAATATTAAAATGTAATTATGCATGTTTTTGGGTTTTTGGTTTTCGGGTTAAAATTTTTACTCGGATAGAATGTATTTTTTAGGTTTGGTTTGTGGCCCGCCTTTAAGCATAAGGCAAGAGCGGGTCTTTTATTTATTTGTTTTGACTGCTTTTGCGTGGATGATTTAGATGATTATGGATGCGATGATTGAATTTGATTGAAATTGAATGGGACAATTAATTAATTTTCCACATAAGAACTCGGTTCGATTCATTCGGGTTGGGTTTAAGTAAATAAATAATTTGGCTTTTCTAACTAAAATAAATTAGAAATCGTAGGTTAAAAGAGGCCGGTTTTTCCGGGCATCGGCTTCCAACAGGCCGACGTACCTGTTGACGCGCGTCTTTATTCCCCCACCTAATCTAATGAGGATACGAGGATGCGGAATGAAGGGTTATTGCTTTCTAGAAGTCTCTTGATCCAAGGGTTTAAAATTAGATCAATTTAAATGTGTCTGGATTGCACTACAGTTGCGTCACGCAGCTATTAGGTGCGTGACGGCACTATCAGTTGCGTCACGCAACTCCAATCCAGATGACGTCACCGTGAATGCCGACATAACTTTTTTTCATTCTATTTGAGTATGTGGCAACGATCCAAAAAGTGAGCTGCGTCACGCAGCTATCGGGTCCGTCACGCAACCGTCAGCTGCGTCACGCAGCTATCCTCTGTTGCCCTACCTCTATAAATACATTGTTTTATCTCTTGTTCGGGACTGGATTTTTAGGGCGTCAAAATACATACTAGCAGCTAAGTTTTTCTTCAGAGACTCTTCTGAGTTCCCTTGAAGAAAAACAGCTATTAGACATTAATTAGGTTAAAACGAAAATCAAAAAAAGAAAGAAAAAGCAAAGAGAAAAAGGTTGAACATTTAAATCTTTGTGGACAGAGCTTCTGGAACCGTTAATCCTCATTCCTTAAGACGTTTAAATCGTTTACAATCCTCAGTCTGAGGGTTAGGTAACTCTTTCAAACCTTTCTTTGTCTTTTTATTTAGTGTCGCTTATTTTGCTATTATTTAATAGTTTAATCTTAGTTAAACGGTGGTCTGTTCACTCTGGACTGTTTTTAGATCCTATTAAAACATGTTTAGATAAAAGAATGATTTAAAAAGTTGTTTGAAAAGTAAGCACGGACCAGAGCAGTTACGTCACGCAGCCAGTAGTTCCGTAACAGACCTGGCAGTTGCGTGACGGAGCTGTTCATGTCCAAAATTACCCGGATTAGTTGCGTCATGCAGCTATCAGATCCGTAACGGATCTAGTGGTTGCGTGACAGAACTGTCCATGTTTACGATTCTATTTTATTTTTAATATTCTATTTTTAATTTTGGATTTAAAATAAGTAATTAATGGATCTGGAGCTTTAAGAACAGTCGCGTCACGCGACTATTAGATCCGTCACGCAACTGTTCTTCCAAAGAGCAGCTGTGTGACGCGACTGTTCTAGGGCTCCAGAAAACGATTTTTGCTCTTTTAAAAAATAACGAGTTTTGTACAAAATAAAATTTAATTTTTCCAACAAACCCAAAAACAACCAATTGTGAGCAGATTACAATTTAATTAAGTTTAGAACATCAAAATGTAATTATACATGATTTTGGATTTTTTTTTTTTTTTGGTTTTCGGATTTGAATTTTTAATCGGGTAGAATGTATTTTTAGGTTTGGTTTGTGGCCCGCCTTTAACCATAAGGCAAGAGCGGGTCTTTTATTTACTTGTTTTAACTGCTTTGGTTTGAATGGTTTGGATGATTACGGATGTGATAATTGAATGTGATTAAACTTGTTTGGGACGATTAATTAGTTTTCCGCATAAGAACTCGGTTGGATTCATTCGGGTTGGGTTTAAGTAAATAAATAATTTGGCTTTCCTAACTAAAATGAATTAGAAATTGTAGGTTAAAAGAGGCCGGTTTATCCGGGCGTCGGCTTCCAACAGGCCGGCGTACCCAATTCCCTTACCCAAAATCACATTGTTGCGCCTGACGAGTCTTTTTAATAATTTGGCCTTAAATAGAATTGAATTTAAAATGGAGTCATTTTGATAAAATAAAATTGGAAACGGTCCCATTACTGAAATAATGGGTGGCGACTCAAAAATGTTTTATAAGACCGATTTATCGGCATCGTATCCAAAATATTTTGTCACCACTATTCAAAATAAAAATCACTTTTCCCACCAAAAAAATAAAAAGGGATGTTTTTCGCGTCGCTCGGGGGCGGTCGACGAAAACAGTACCCAATTCCCTTACCCAGAATCGCCTTGGTGTGCCTGACCAGTTTTTAAATAATTTGGCCTTAAATAAAATTGGGTTTAAATGGAGTCATTTTTATAAATTAAAATTGGAAACGGTCCCATTGCCGAAATAATGGGTGGCGACTCAAAATGTTTTATAAAATCGATTTATCGACATCGTATCCAAAATGTTTTGTCACCACTGTTCAAAGTAAGATCATTTTCCATCAAAATCAAAAAGGGAACGCTTTTCGGATCACTCGGGGGCGATGCGAAAACAGTTTCCAGTTCTGGCAAGCCAGCGGGTAGGCGAGCTGCGATCTCTCCTTGGCGACAACGCAGCAACACCTCCAATCTTTGCAATTTCAACTGCCGATCGCCTCTGTTCAGTCATGTCTCTTCCTCGTTTGTGATTCCGGTGAGCTGTAGTTTCCTTTCCTTATCGACAGTGATGATGGCAGCGGCACTTGGCTCTTGTCAAGCTCGCTCTGGTCGAATAGAAGGCCTATCTCACGCAACTTATGCCAAAAACGGACTCCTCGATGAAAACTGAGCCAGGTGGTGCCTAGAATGGTCGATTTTGGAAAGCCACAAATTTCTAGCCACCGTAGAGGGCAACACCGGCAATGGACCGACGACCGGCCAGTTAGACTCCGTGAGGCAGAAATACGAGATTAATACATTGAACTCGAATCCAAAATTTGATTTTTAATCGGTATATTTTAAAATTCAATTTGTTAAATTTAATGCACATTTCAAGTTTAGAAATTGTTGATATTACTAAATTGATTTTGATTAAAATAATTAAGGGTTAAGAATAGAATAAAAAAATTATAATTATTACCATGCGAATAATTGGGAATTTGAGAATATGAAATTAAAGTGGATTTTAGATTAATTGAGTAATGCATATAAATTAAATACTTGGTCATATTTATTTAAAAGGAAAAGAATTGGAAATAATTAAACTATATTGGTCTCGTGATTTAAATTGAGCTAAGTATTATTAAGGACTATAGACTAAACGAGAAAGCAAATTAGATACTTAAGTGTTATACAAATCATCCTGAGGACGGAAAGTGATTTAAGTTAAAAAGAAACTCGTTATTGGATGAGCATCAATTATTTTGGAATTAGAATTAGAATTATATTATATGAATTAAATTGATAAGCTGAAGGAAGTATTAGTTTTAGTATTTAATCTGGATTTAATTAAAGAACGGTTGATATTATTATTAATATTATTGAGACAAGATGAAGGTTAAGTTTATGAAAAACGGTTATGATATTTGAATGATGATGTTGAGGTTAAAGGAGGATGAGAACCTAATTTGATTGATTGCCCGATGGATGGTTTTTGTGGATTGAGTTAAAATTTATTGAAATTGTTGATATTTAAATAGGTGGATAGTCCAATTTTTAAGGGAGAGGCTGCCGAAATTTTGGTAGAATCCAGTCCAGTTTTAGTAGTTAGATACGTTAATAGTTTATTATATTAATTCCCTAATTCTTTATTTAAATAAGTCATTTGTATGATGCATTTCTTTCCTTGTATTCTTAAATTCTTTAGATCTTCCGGAACCGTCTCTTGCTCCTCCAAGTCATAATCCGAGTTAGAGCTTCTTCCTTTCTCTACCACTATGAGTAATAATAAATAGTGCATACCATCATTGCATACGCATATCATATACCTTATATATATATATATATATATATATATATATATATATATATATATATATATATATATATATATATATATATATATATATGATAATTTAATATTGCTTTCATATTATTAAATTATCATTAATATATTATTATATACACTTGTATAATATTTGTATTATGCTAATACTAGTATATAATTATGCTTTTATGTTGCGCATTAAAGATTGATTTTGTGCATTATGTTGAATGAATTGCTTGATTACTTGTGCTGTGAATTTGCTATGGTTTGTTTGTGTGGAATTGAGATGAACTGGGCCACCATGGGTTTGTGAGGGCGGTCTGCGATCCCGTTGGCCAAGTATGTGGAGATCGGTGCCCCCATGTGCACCTGATGTTATATGGTATGGGAAAACCATTAGGTGGCCGCTTGTTGATATGAAAAAAAAGAGACTACATAAAAAGTAAATATGGGAGAGAGCTAGTCAAGTGAGGATTAGACAGGTCGGCCAAGGTGTGGGAGATCGACTCCTTGGTGCACACATTTGAGAGGGCAGGACATATGAGAGGACGGCTCGTTGGGGTTTTCAGTGGCACCACTGACCAATTTCCACTTGTTTGATTATTTGAATGTGAAATTACTTGTGAGTGCTGATGTTGTGCTATATGCTTGACTGGTAGTATGCACACTTTAGTATTTTAGGATGCATTTCGCATGAATGCCTGTGTTAGAATTATTTATTATTATTCACTGAGTTGCAAAACTCACTCCTCTCTTGTTTAACTTTTCAGGAAATAGGATTCCCGTTGATTCGCCTAAAGCTTTGCATCCTTCTCCACAGAGCTACAAAAGTAAATATCTAGTTTCTGATTTTAATTAATTGTTGTATATAAGAACTTTGTTACTTGTAGCCATTTTTGAGCTCCGCTGTTGTGTACTTATATGCCTTTAATCATGTATTAATATAGATATATTAACTTGTGAACGTTTTAATTATTTATTTTCATGCATGTATGGACCAATTGCCCAATTTATAAATAAGGTATATTATAAATAGGCCCGAACTATAAATTGTTTTGAGATGTTGAAGTTAGGCCAGGAATATGGGCTTATTGTTCCTAGAAATTCATTTAGCAAGTATGGAGTTTATGGTTAGGCTTACTACGGGCCTCGAGGGCCTTAAGCTTACTTGGGCCCTGGTGCCGGTCTGGCCCATGGAAATGGGTAGTGACAGTTATGAAGCTTGGCTCACCTCTATTTGGTCATAGAGGAAGGTGAAATGGTGTATTTCGAGCAGTGTGGTTTTGTCTCTGTTTCGATGAGAATTTGGCTGAGTTCTCAAAGGGTCTTTAGTGTGGCCCCTATTTGAGATCTTGCATGCTTTTTGAATACCATTTGGAGGATGCCCCATGTTTGGGAAGTTTAGTGTTGCTAAAGCACCTTTGGTAAAAGGCATGATTCAAATGTCAGATTCTTCAAGGGAAATGATGATTAGGGATTTCCTTGACGTGAATCCTTGGGCTTTAAGGATTCACAAGATATGGGTTTTAGTTTGTCTTGGGTCAGTCTCAAAGACAAGGAGGAATAGAGCATCAAGATACGTGTTATTTCTGTTTGGAATGATTTTCCAAGAGGTAGAATCTTATGAGCCTAAATCAATTTCTGATTTTGATTTGGCATGTCCAAGATTTTGGTCTGAGGATGAAAATATTGAAGGGATCAAATGGTTTAGGACCTTTCTTGTGTGTAAGGCCAAATTTGATATAAGTGCATGATACATCATATGGTGGTGATGGACTTGCAAGAAGGCGAAGGGCCTTGCTGATAAGACAAAAAGAGACATAATCATTTACAGGAAAGACCGCTAGACCTAAATAAGAATTATGACTCGAGAAATGCACCTTTAAGAGAGTACTTGGTGTTTTGCCATGAGTTTATTGGGCCTAAGAAAAGAGAGAGGTCGAATGGTTACTCGAAAGACGCATCGCTTAGGCGAAGACACGCTTTTGTGGAGAAGGCAATAGGATCTAAGGTTGATAATGATTTTCGAGGATGACTCAAGGGACATGTGCCCTAGAAGAAGGAAAGTTACCTAGACAAGACATTCTTTGACAAATGACAAGAATAGGATTTTTAGGTTGGCGTAGTTATTTCCAGATTGCTCAAAGGAAATTATTGAACAACAAAAAGAAAGAATCAATTGAGAAATAAGTCTCAGACTTCACCTCTTTGTGGATTAAGTTTTGAGATTAACTTCTTCTTCTGAATGAAAACAAAGAAAAGTGAAATAAATTAAGTTTGAACTCGAATGAAATATTTTTTCTTTTCTTTCCTTTTCTTTCTCTTTTTTCCTTTTTAGGGCAAAGAAAACACAATCTTGTTATAAAAAGAGACTTATTTATGGTTTGGATTATGGGCTTCCTACATATCTCGAGGGTAAAAAAAATTTTTGGTAATTTTGAAAATTTGAGAAACAGGTCCACATAGTTCTGATTATAGTGACGTGATTGATTGGTGCAAGATTGGGTTCTTGTTGACCGACTTCTTATGCTTATGGACTGGATGACTTGTGTTGAGTCCAATTTCATCTTGCACTAATCTTTTGCTTTAATTGATTTGTTTGAGAATTTAAGTCTGCCCCAATTTTACTTTTTTGAAGGACTGCTTGATCATGTCATTCAGTGTGTTTAGTGACACTAGTTCTTCAACTTTGGGAACTACAGGACTGGAGAGTGACTAGTTTCTTTTTCTTTTTTGAAGCTTGCCCCTTTGACTTTTGTTGGATTAATTAGGGATGTCCAAGCATGAGGCTGAACTTCATGTGTCCATGTAAATTTCAAGTGTCTTGAACTTCATCCTATCAAGGGAGATTGTAATATTGATGCCAAAATGCCCCATTCTTCAAAAATTGTCATTGTTTGATCAACAAAGAAGGATAGCTATTGGATGGTGTCTTTTGAAGCTCTGTCTTCATTCCTTATGATGAAATGTAGTGCGATTTTTTGCTTTTTTTTTTCATGCCCAAGATTGATGAATTTTGCCCTTTTTTATTTCTAATTAATCTTTTTTTGACTTTTTTTGAAATTTTTTTATTTTCGTTTTGATTTTTTTTATGTTTCATTCAAGTTAGAGCAAAATGAAATCAAGATAAGTGAAAAGAGTTTAAACAAGATAAATTGAAGAGCTCTCCATTTAAAGGAAATACCATCATTATTGTCAATTGTTACAATTAAAAGGAGGACCGATAAGGTCAATTATAGACTCGAAAAGGCAAAAGACAAAAGACAAAAAATCAAACTCAAATTCGAGAGTAAACTCAATTTTTGACTCAAGATTTGACTTAGACTTATACTTTAGAACTGGACTTAGACTTAGACTCTTTATCAGACTCAAGTTTGGACTCTAAACTCAAATCAGACTTAGACTTGAAAGTGGGCTTATCATCAAGCCCGAACTTCTTCTCAAAGCTTTTAAATGTTGAACAATTTTGAGCATGTTGGATTAGGTTTATAGGGTCAAATTCCACTCCATTCTCTTTTTGCATTGGACGTTGGTTCGAAGGTTGAAGGGATTCATGGTGAAGTTTGGGTTTTAATAGAAGGATGATCCCATCATCAATAAGGTCATGAATTCTGTGTTTTAGCTTCTTGCACACATCTGTTTTGTGCCCATGAGCCTGGTGATAGTCACAATATTCAGAGGCATATGACTCTTGCTAATTGAGAGAGACTCAAGAGGTTGGCCTAAACTAGATTGCAAGGCTTTCTTATAGATTAAGCTCAAAGGGATGCCCAAATCATTGAAGTTTCTTTTTCCACTTTTTTATTTAGTGGGATTCTATTTACAGTCTTGAGGAGTAAGGAAATGGATCAAGTTGCCCCTATCCCTCAAGGAGATAGATGGGTCAATGGGAGTCAATAGTTGGATTGAGTTCATATCTCTTATCAAATTAAAAATAGGAAGTCATTTGCAACTATAGGTGGTAGGAGGTAGGATAACGTTGTCTCGATCCTTAAGGAAGAAGGATAGGGTAATGAGTTTGGATGATTTCCTATAATTGGTCAAGTTAACAATAGGAGATTCCTTGCAGTTGGTAGAAGAATGACTAGGAATGTGTTTATGAAACATATTCTTAATTTCTTCAAGAATGGCAAGTCTTTGACGGTTAAGAGCATCAGTAAGGATGGATTTGAAGGACTCCTCTTGCTTTTTAAGAAAGGGTGGTGACTATGTCTTGAAGGGCTTTAAGAGTCAAGGTGTTATTATCGGTTGAAATGTTGGCCATTGGTACCTTTAGAAAGACAGAGAATGTCAGTGTTTAGGTCAGATTAAAACACATAAGTCAATGGAGGACATTTAGTAAGGATTGAAGATGCCTTGTCGTGCAAAGGAAAACAGGTGTCTTATGATGTAAGGGCTTCGGACGAATTTAAAGAGAGAGGGTGTCCAGGACACTAGGGCTTCTAATGGTATGGTGTTTCCCCACAAGTTAAGCTTTCAAGGTTTCCAAGGTCGAGCAGATTAAGGAATGCTTCCCAAGTCGAGGGCCAGTTCAGAAAGTGGTTACCAAATAAGTGAGAGTGTGTCTTGAAATGTGGTCACCCAAATTGGCATGGGTCCATTTTGGAAAGAGGGGTTATTTCCCAAATGGTGAAGGTTGGATCTGGAAGGCGGTTACCTAAGGTGTGAAAATATTTAGACAAGGTTCCTTGTTCAATTTAGGAAACACGTTGCCAAAAGTGGGAAGCTTGCTTGGTGTTGTAGCAAGGCTCCCTAAGGGTATGGGTCACTTGGCATAAAGGAATGTGTGTGGAGTAACATGTCATAACCCGTCATTATGGGTCGGACCGACACTAGGACCTGGGTGCGCTTAAGGCCTCCAAGGCCCGTAGTAAGCCTCAACATACTGGATTTAGTATTCTGTTTACATAAACAACCTTAGGCCTAATTCTTCAAATAATAGTTCATAAGGATTTTGGGCCCTATCCAATATTTATATAGATTATTTCTAAATAAACAAAAAAATACATATATAATAATCAGTCACTTTATAATAGAGCCCACACAGAATGGAATTGGGAACTCCAAATAACTCTCTCTAACTTGGAAAAAGTTTTAAGGCAGGTGTGAGCACCTATACTTAGTGAGTAGATTTAGATCACTCTCTCACTCCACGAATCACACAAATGCATATATAAATTAATCCAGTCATCTGACTTGTTATGTCATCATGCAGTCAATCACATAAATGATATAACAACAGTAATCACAAATATTAACACCTTCACATAATCACATCAAGTGAAAATTGGTCAGTGGCGTCACCAAAACCCCCGACGAGCTATCCTCACACATGGCCCGCTGTCTCATAACATATGCACCAGGGAGTTAATCCCCTTTACATGGCCGACCAGTCTCAATCTCACTTGTCCAGCCTTCTCATTTTTTTTATACTCTTTTTTATTTTCCATAGCAACAGGAGGCCACCCTGTGGCTTTCCATACCATCCATGTCATATCATATCAGATGCACACGGGGCGTTGATCTCCCCATATATGGCTGAAGTTATCATAGATCCCCTCACAAACCCAACGGTGACCCACTTCATTCATATTCCACACAAGCAAAGCATACATGTAGCACATCACAACTAATAAAGTAATATCCAATAGCATAAAGTAATGTAGCATAATTAGCAATTTACCAAATAATGCCTGTATGACATTTAGTCGTGTATGCATAAATGCAAAAATACATGTGGGTGATGCGAATTAAATCTCACTTTATTGTTTTCAAACACGACTATAAATACAATGAAGAAAGTGAGGTACAAGTGGAAGGGCCATTTGGTGGATGAGGAGATAATTAAGATCATTCATTTGAGCTCAGCAATGGTTTTTATACATACATCACCAAAAGATCCTTTCTTTCCAATGATACCACCACCAAATTGTTTTCTCCATGATCTAATACAGTTCTTTCCCTAAGTTCATTGTTGGAAGCCAAGTGTGGCTGACAAGACGAGCGTAAATTTTTCTAAACTAGCCAATCTTGAGGGCATTTCCAACCAAGATCCATGTGTCATGTTACATGATACAAACTATGGGCGAAAGCCATTATTTGATGAACTTCTCAAAAGTCGAGTTTAAAGACTTTAAACAAAACTCTTATGGGAGGCAACACATATTTCTTTCCTTTTTTTTAGTTCTTAAATTTCAATATTATTTTCTTATTATGATAGTATTAAGCTAAAAAAATTACTATTATCATTTTTTTTATATAGTTAGCCATTTAATAAATCCAACTTTAACAAATTTTGTAGGTGGAAGAGGCTAAATTCAAAGTTGTATGGCTTGAATATATTTTAATGAGATTTGGATGTAAAAATAATTAAGAATTTCCAGTGTGTTGCACGACCTACCCATGTTAATACACACGGGAGTGTTAGCAATAGGTCTGCAATTAAAAGAAATTCTCAGTAGCAAGCACGAGCTGACCATGCTTTCACTCTCCTAACCGTGCTTTTTTTTCTCTAGAATTTTCTTTTTTTTTTTGCCTGAAGACTCGCGCAACCACGTGTTTTGTTTAGTAATGAGTAATTTTTTTTTCTTTTTTTAGTATTTTATTGTGTTATGTAGTTTTCTTCGTCCATGTTTTAGAATTTAGCTATTAGAACTAATGCACTTGGTTTTCTTGAATTTTTTATTTTATTTTTTAATATAAGGGTGGTAAGGTATTCTCAACTTTATTTTTATTTTTGGACCTTTTTTTGGTAATATATGATAAGTTTGGAGAAGTGGTCTTATTTTTGCACACATTGGAGATAATGTGCTAAATTAAGTTGGGGGAAGAAAAATTTTAGTTAAAATTTTAAAATTTTTTTTATTTTGTTTGTTTTTATTAGCTTAATATGGTTGGAATAATTATAAGCAAGCTTGGAAATTTTTATGATTTATTAACTTGTGATGAATTTAGTTGTTGTTCGAAGTTAGTTGCTTTTGAGCTCAAATTTTAATTTTTGCCTCAATATGATTGCTTGATTTAACCATTTGTTTTTAAGATCATGAACACTGATTTTTGTGAATTTTATGATGTATAGGTACGTTTTAATCAAAATGCATTTAACCTTGGCATTCCTAGAGCAAATTAGCATTCCTTTAAGGTAAAATTTCAAATGCTTACATTTAAAAAGAGATGATTTAAGCATTCTTTGTTGAACTTCATATTTAGCGTAGGTCACCCTAAGTTAAATTATAACCTTTGCAGCCAATTTGAAGCCTATATTTAAATTTTATTGTTTACCTTTATTTAACCTAGCCATTAAACCAAGTTCAAATTCTTACCCTAAGTACAAGAATGTATAATTATGAGGTTTAGCTACATTAAAACATAAAAAAAAAAAAAGAATAAAAAGGAGAGTTAATTCATTGATACTAGCAATTGGAGGAAAAAAAAATATCACCCCATGAAATAAAAAGTAATTAAAATTTAAGTTTGGGAATTACAGCAAGGAAGTTATTATCAAAGTATTAATATAAAGAAGAGTCCTTGCCGAAATATCTCTAATGTTTTGCTAGTAAAGTACTCTAAAGAAATGTCTTCTATGTAATAAAAATCTTGATATTATGCATTCTTGATATTATGCATTCTTTATACTTTTTATTTATCCTTTTATCCTTTTTCTTTGTTTAGCTAAAATTATACCCCTAAAATCTCATTATAACCTTAATAAAAAATATTTTGATCTTTTCAATTGTATGCATTTCTAATGTGGAGATGGGATAACTAATTTTGCCTAAGGAATGTTGAATTTATATTGTTAAACATCTTGTTTAAAGGTTAATAACTTTCGTAAAAATTCATATTCTATTTGTCATAAATTTAACAAATGTTGGTGTGGAAGATCTTATTAACTGATGTTTATATTAAAGAATCTGTTTTATTAGCAATTCAATTTTCGTAAGAAAATAATTAGTTTAGGAAACACTTAGTTTATTCTCATGTTAAGAAATTTTTGATATTTTTGAGATTGTGAATAATTGTTCCCAACTATATTAAGCTAGCTTTGTTAGTTTGTTTAGCTTTTGTTTTTGTTTTTGTTTTTGTTTTATTGCTTGAGAACAAACAATGGTTTAAGTTTGAAAATTTTTGATAAGTATTATTTTTATAGTATTTTTAATACAGTTTTTACTAAGATTTTTAGTATTTTTAATTACTTTAATTAGTTTTTATTTAATTTTATTTATGTTTTTCAATAAAGCATCCTTAAATCATATTTCACTTGATTTTAAGGAATTTTATAGAATTTTTATGGGAAACTAGCCAAAAATGCAAGAGAGGATCATTTGTCAAAGACTTCTAACAAGTAGCACACCCAGGGCATGCTACCCAGCACCCCTTTGCTACTCTGCGAAGTTCAACTTGGGCCGAAATTTCATATTACGCCTGTGCTGCTGTGAACCCTCCCCGAAGGCAAAATTATGCTCGAATGAGGTATGCTCACATGTGTGTTTTATGAAGTCGCCACCTAGTTTATTTTCATAATGGAAAACTAAGAAAGAACCCTAAATGACTCCAATTTTAATTAACCTAAGTCTAGATTAATTACCCCAAAGTTTAAGGCACAATCTATGAACCCGAGGTGGATCCCGACACTATGACATGCTGATTAACTAACCTAAGTGTAAATGTTTTGCAAGGTAAATTGATGCAATTGGACCAGTAAAGCGTTTTGGTGATTTCGACTTGCCGCTCGGGGTTAAATCCCGAACGTGCCTACGTACTTTCATTTGAATGAGATATCAAAGCCGACGTAGTTCGATAAAGCCTATTCAAAGGCATTTTGAAGGGGTATGCTTCATGCATGAGTGTGTGCATGCCTTGTGCATTTTTTAGGCATTTTGCCAAAGATTGATTGATTTTTTTTTTTTTTGTTTTAGGCATGTGTTGCTAAAAGGTGTTTGATTGGGCAATTTATTGCCAAAAATTGATGTTTGGGCTATTTGTCGCCAAAATGGTTGATTAAGGCATTTGTGCCAAAAGTTGATATTTGATTAGGCAATTTGTTGCCAAAGATTGGTTAGGCGATTTGTCGCCAAAATGATTGATTAAGGGCATTTGTGCCAAAGGGGTTTTGTTGGGCGATTTGTCGCCAAAATGATTAAGGCATTCGTGCCAAAAGATGATATGTAATTTAGGCAATTTATTGCCAAAGAAAAGGTGATATTTGGGTGATTTGTCGGCAAAAAGTGGTTATTTGAATTATAGGCAATTTGTTGCCAAAAGCGATTGATTAAACCGTAGGCAATTTGTTGCCAAAACGTGATTGATTAAACTTTAGGCAATTTGTTGCCAAAAACGTGATTGATTAAGGCTTTTAGCCACAATTATTGATTAATTGGACTCTTAGCCGAACTGTTCGAAATAAAGGCAATTACACCGTAGTTATTAATTAACTAGGCACTTTAGCCAATATGTTCAGAGTTTTAGCATTAATACCACGATTATTGATTAACTGGGCATTTTAGCCTAAACTTATTTACTTTAGGCAATTTGCTGCCAAAAATGACGATGGTGTGAATGCAGTTATTTAATTATTTAATTAGAATTTGGAGTAGAAGAGAATATGCACAAAATGCTGAAATTAAATGGGCAGAGTTTCGTTATTACTTGAGTTAATCAGCGGCCGCTTCTTAGCTTCAGTTTGAAAATTCCAGATTAAGCTCCTCGCTTTGGGGAATATTGATTAAATTTAATTCAATTAAGTGACCAAATATCATAACAGCAGAGTAATAAAAGCCTAAATTAAATGCAGAAAAGCAGTAGAAGAACCGCAAAGAGTGTAGGGGAGAAGAGAGCGTCCGTCAACACAGACCGAGATCCTTAAAACTGTCGATTCGGGGCTGTATTTATAGGGAAAAACCAGGCTGGAGGGCGGGCGCTGCCGCCCTATCCTGTCCACTCGCTAGTTTTTCATTCCAAAGGCTTTTTCGGGAGTTCCGTACCTCCAAAAAATATTCCGGGACTAGTTCTGCGATTCTCGTAATTTTTCGGACGTTTCAAGTACCATATTGGCATCCTTTCAGTGAACCTTTCGAATGGCCTCCGGTCCGACCGGACTGTTTACAGTCCGAGAAAAAAGACTTTTTGAGCCTCAAAATTTGAGTATTCACAGTTGCCCCCCATCGGCAACCATAAAAATGATTTATGGGAGTCGGTGGTTGTCTGAAAAACAAATTTTGAAGGCGAAAATTGGACGCGTCCAAAAGACCTGCCTTTTGGCTATTTTCCTTATAAATAGCTGAAGTTTCGCTTTTACATTCATTTTTAACTTTCAAACTCAAAGATTTCTCTCAAATCCTCTCGAAATTTGAGCCAGAAAAGCAGTTTTCTCTAGGAAATCAGTCAGTTTCTTCTTCTTCTTTTTTTTTTCAAAAATGAATCCCTTTTATAACCACAGCATGCACACTTGGACTAAGAGTCTCTCCAAGGTAGAAAAGATCAATTTGGGGAGGTACGGTCTATCTCCTATTGCTACCCTTAGGGGAGTAGTTATAGACTGGGATTTTTTATAGGCCTGCATCAGATTTTGGGACCCGGAGGCCCACGTTTTTCGATTCGGTGCCATGATGGAGGAAATGTGTCCTCTCTTTGAGGAATTCTGCATGATTATAGGGTGCGATCCCAATGCCCCTTTGGTTAGACATGAGGTCAAAATTGGGTATATGCGGTCGTTTGAAAGTCTATTCCAATTCAGCCGGGTGCGATCCCAATGCCCCTTTGGTTAGACATGAGGTCAAAATTGGGTATATGCGGTCGTTTGAAAGTCTATTCCAATTCAGCCGGCCACAGGCTAGGGCCATGGTTGTGGATGACCAGAAGGCAATTCTGCTACGACTGATTGATGAATTTTCAGAGACTCGACCAGATGACCCAGACCGGATGAGGCTGAGGATGCTGGCTTTTGTTTTCTGCTTATTGGCGGGCTTCTTATTTAATAAGGACCCAGGCTTTGGAGATTTACGATTCTGTCCGATGATTCGTCAGATGGAGGACATGGGCTGCATCGGCGGTATTGTGCTAGTTGAGACTATTCGAAGTCTTGACAGAGCCGCCTTGGGTTTTGACAATTGGACTGTCTCTCTGATCATTCTTCAGGTATTTTCCCTTCTCCTTTTCCTTATTGTCTCTTCTTTCTTTTGGTTCATTCCTTCGTAATAGAAAGGATCTATACTCAGGTTTGGTTAAAGGACCACCTCCAAGTGGTTGCTGCTCCTACTTTCTTGCCTTATAACCCCTCTCAGTATCGTATGCGTAGGATCCTGATCACTCATCTGTCTACTGATGCATGGACCTCATGGCTGATTGAGTTGGGTCCAAATGAGGTACTATGGTACATTTCCTGGTATGATATCACCCGCTTCATCCAGGTTAGCTTCCGCCACACCCGAGTTTACTTGCTAGGCCTTACACATTGCACGTGGTACTACGCCTCGCGTGTTTTAAGGCAGATGGGGATAGACTAGACTGTTCCGATTGTGGATGGCACTTCCGTGGATTCAGTTATTACTCCGGGTGTTACCCGAGCCATCCTTAAGGCCTGGGTTGGAGATCATCACATGGTTAGGCCCCTACCTAATCTTGCCGGTGTTCATACTTCTCCAGAGTACCGAACCTGGTTCATTGCTGCTGTTTGGCCGATTGAGAGGCCGAGGAGGAACGCACTGCTGAGTGCACCTAAGGGTTGGGCTCAGGTTGGCACCGATGATGCGGACGGGACTGATGAGGAGATTGTGATGGCTCCTCGGACAGGCGAGGTTGGAGAGGGTTTAGCACCTAAAGACGACATTGAGGATGTTGCCCCACGTAGGAGACAGGACGCTTAGATTTTTTTGGACTTTAGACTTTATCTGGAATTTTGCTTTGGATTTTTTCCTTTGGATGTATGTTTTTTTTTTGGACTTAGCCTTTTATTTTGTGTTTTTTTTTGTTTTTTGAACTTTATGGACTCTTTTGCTTGACTCTATCACTTTGAAACAGAATGACATTACAGTTTTGACTTTTGGGCTTTCCAAGCATTTCCCAATTTATTTATTCAAGCTCTAATTTTTACCTAAGCCGCCCTTTCGGGTTTTCAGGTTAGCGAGCTACCCATTTTTGCCTAAGCTGCCCTTCCGGGTTTTCAGCTCAGTGGGCCCCGACTTTTGCCTAAGCCGCCCTTTTCGGGTTTTCAACTTAGCGGGTTCTTCTTCTTTTTTTTTTTTTTTGCACTTTTTCTCTTTTCTTTCCTCTTTTTTTTTTTTTGGCAAAGAAGAATGAATTATGAAATGATTTTTCCATTAATGTTTAGACCGCGCCCAAAGAGGGTTGCCTACATATCTCCGATACATAATTTCTTTTTTCCGAGGAGAATCAGGTCTAATGTAGCTCTTTTTTACATCATGCAATGATTACAATTACACATAATATCTTTTTAACTAATCTAAATTACATGGATTCGTGAACTCCAAACCATCTAAATCAGTCAAAATGACGGCTCCGCCGGACAGTATTCTCTTTAGAATGTAGGGCCCAGCCCAATGAGGGCGGAACTTCCCACGTGGGTCTATGACTGATTGTCTAATTTCCTTCAAGACCAAACAACCTTCTTCCAATTTTTGGTCTTTGACCTTCTTATTAAAATGCCTAGCCATTCTCCTCTGGTAAACCTGAGTTCGGTGGATCGCTTGTCATCTTTTCTCATCAATACCCAGGAGTTGGAGGTGGTAATTTTGGACCCAATCTGCTTCGCTGATTTAGCTTTCCCGGATGATTCTTGCCGATTGAACTTCCAGTTCAACAGGCAGCACTGCCTCCATACCATATACCAAGGAATACGGAGTTGCTCCGGTGGGCGTTCTGATTGAAGTCCTATATCCCCATAGGGCATTTGGTAACTGTTCATGCCAAGCTTTATGCTTTTGAACTGTCTTCTGCAAAATGACTTTTATAGCCTTATTTGCTGCCTCTACAGCCCCATTTGTTTGTGGACGATAGGGTGAGGACTTATGATGTTGGATTCTCTTTTCTTTCAACAAATCAGAAAATTCTCTCTGAAAGTGGGACCCATTATCAGTAATGATCTCAAATGGCGTTCCGTACCGACAAAGGATGTTAGTACGAATGAACTGTGCCGCCTTCTTGGCATTCAAAACCGAATAAAAGGCTGCCTCGATCCACTTAGTGAAATAATCTACAGTAACCAGGATGAATTGATGACCATTGGCAGCCTTTGGGTGGATCTTTCCGATCACATCTATGCCCCAAGTTGCGAAGGGCCAGGGTGAAGCAATGGGATTCAAATTGACCGGAGGCTGTTTTTGCAGCTTAGTAAAAATTTGATACTCATGGCACTTCTGCGCGTGCCTCACGCAATCTGCATTCATAGTTGACCAGTAATAACCCAGGTTCATAATTTTTCGAGCCAGAGCTATCCCGTGCATGTGTGGACCGGACTCCCCGTTGTGTAAGGAATCCATAATGGTTTGAGCTTCCCCTTCATCTACGCATCTTAGATGTAAACTGTTCCAACTTCTTTTATATAGAACTCCCCCAGTAAGGAAATATCCGGATGCTAACTGTCTCAATGTCCATTGATCAGTCTTCGAGGATCCATCCGGGTAAGCCTCGTTCCAAAGATAATTCTGTATGTCCCAAAACCAGGGCTTGTCATCGACCAAATTCATGATGTGGGCCGGCTGTTTCTGTAGCCGAACTGTCAAAGGTCGAATAATTTGATTCCTCTCTACATTGACCATGGAAGCTAAAGTAGCAAGGGCATCAGCAAACTGATTCTTGGCTCGGGGCAAGTAATGGAAAGACAGATCCTTGAATTGTTGAGCCAATCCGTCCAAGCGTTGTAGGTAAGGAACCAAACGCTCTTCTTTAGTTTTCCACTTCCTTAGAACTTGAGAGACTATTAAATTGGAATCCCCGAAAACCCTAAGGACTTTTATCTCTTTTTCCAGGGCCGCTTCTAACCCCTTAATGCAAGCTTCATACTTGGCTTCATTGTTGGTGCAGTCGAAATCTAACTTGACTGCGATTGGGATGTATTCTCCACAAGGAGTTTTGAACACGACTCCAATTCCATTTCCGTGATAATTTGAAGCTCCATCAAAATACATCTCACAAACGTCATCTTCCACGTTCAAGAGATCTTCGTCGGGAAACTCCACTTCTTTCATTTCGTCTTCCACGGGCAGTTCCGCTAATTGGTCAGCCAAGGCTCCTCCTTTTACTGCCTTCCGTTGTACAAATTTCAAATCATAGGCTACGAGCACTGACACCCACTTAGCCATCTTACTGTCAAGAACCGACCTCTCCATAAGGAATTTCAAGGGGTTCGATTCAGAGATAACATATGTGGTATAGGATGAAAGGTAGTGCTGCAGCTTTGTACAAGCCCAAACTAGAGCCAGACTTAAGTTCTCTATCTTATTATACTTCAGCTCATAGTTTAGCATCCTTTTGCTAAGGTAGTACACGACATTTTCTACCCTGGTGTCTTCTGCTTGTTGAGCTAGCATTGCACCCATCGCTTCTTCTGTCACTGATAGGTACAATAGCAAAGGTTTTCCTGGCCTTGGTGATTGCAAGACTGGCGGAGATAGTAAATACTGTTTGACCTGATCAAAGGCTTTCTGACAATCTTCGTTCCATTTGACAGATACCCCTTTCCTGAGTAATTTGAAGATCGGACCACAAGTATCGGCCAATTGATTAATGAACCGGCTGATGTACTGTAGCCTTCCCAGGAAACCCCGAACTTCCTTTTCGGTCTTCGGTGCTGGCATTTCCAAAATGGCTTTGGCTTTTGAAGGGTCAATCTCTATGCCTTTCTGGCTGACCATATGCCCCAGAAATACTCCGGATGTAGCTCCGAACAGACATTTTGCCGGGTTAAGCTTTAAATTGTACTTTCGAAGCCTAAGGAAGAACTTCTCAAGTGCTGTGGTATGTTCTTCAGCTATTTTCGATTTAAAAACCATGTCGTCCACATACACCTCAACTTCTTTATGAATCATGTCGTGGAAGATAGTTGTTGTCATTCTTTGATAAGTTGCCCCGGCATTTTTGAGCCCAAAAGGCATGACCCTATAGCAGTTGGTTCCCCACTCTGTGATAAATGCCGTCTTCTCTTTGTCTGGCAAATGCATCATTATCTGATTGTACCCGACAGCGAGATCAGTCAAGGAGACCATCTCGTGTCCAGTCATTCGGTCAACCAACAAGTCAATATGAGGCAAAGGAAAATTGTCCTTCGAACATGCTTTATTCAGATCCCGGTAGTCGACACACATTCGCACCTTTCCATCCTTCTTAGGAACCAGCATTATGTTTGCTAACCATGTTGGGTAGGCAATGGGCTCTATGAACTTGTTTTCCAATTGCTTAGCTACTTCCTCCTTGATTTTCAAGGACCATTCTGTTTTCAGCCTCCTTAGCTTCTGTTTTACCGGCTTAGCCTCGGGGTACACTGGAATCTTGTGTACTGCTATTACTGGGTCAATTCCCGTAATGTGACTAGCCTTCCACATGAAGCAATCGGCAAACTTCTTCAAGCATTCAATGATCTATTCCCTGTTCACACAGTCAGATGCAATGTATGTATGTTCATGTTCTTCTTTGCCAATGATTATTTTCTCTTTTTCATTTTTTATTTCATTTATTTCTTTTTTGTTATTTTTCCTAGGATATGCTTGGAAAGATTGACACGCAGGGTAACCAATGATCTGTAAGCTTTTATTGATAAGGACAGAATCATCCTAAAAAATTACATCAAATTTAAATTCGGATTTTCCAAATCTGATACAGAAGACTCGGAATTGGACTCTGACTCGATTTCAGACTCAGGGTCAGACTCAGACTCAGTACAGGAGTTGGCATCAGGTCCAGACTCTAGGTTTGGCTCGGGAAGGGTTTTGTCAGCAGCGCGCTCCTCCTCGGTATACCAGTTGGTGAGAGGCCCTTTATTCGGCTTGATCAGGCTCAACAAGTCTTGGTTCCCATCATTACTAGTAATAACTGCAACCTCGTCAAAGAGACTGGGCTGCATGAGATCTTCTATCTCCAGCTCGGTTATTGCCTCTGGCTTGTTGTCCCAGGCATCAGCAAATATTTCCAGCCCGGGCAGCATTTTCTTAGCTGTCGGGAAGTAGAATGGTTCCTGGAAGCCACAATAAGGAATTATTTCTCCCAGTTTGCAGAAATGACCATTCAAAGTCAAAAGGTAAGGCCGCATCTGTATACTCTTCTTCTTTCTTCTCCTGGTCCTTCCAGCAAGGTCTTCATCAGTGGGCTCATAACCTAGCCCAAAGGTCCCTTTGTTCACCAGACACTCCCAAGCTTGCAGTGTGGGGTATGTCTTTCCGGACCTTGCCATAACCATTCTCGGCAGGTAGGACATCTTCAGCATTAAAGGAACCATGCAGTTTACTTGCATCGTCCCGAAATCAAAGAGAATTCGAGAGTTTGCAGTTTTTCCCTCTATGCACTGTACTGTGTCATATTGAAATCCTGAGAGGGGCAGGTTGGCATTCTCATGGTTGACCTCAAAGAGAGGCTGGCCCTTTGTCTTCTTTAGTTGGCTATAGTCATCCCCCTGAATAGTGATAACTTTGTCCTCGTAAGGAAACTTGACCTTTTGATGCAGAGAAGAGGGCACTGCCTTAGTATGATGTATCCATGGTCGTCCCAGGAGTAGGTTGAAACTGGTAGGCACATCAATTACTTGGAACGAGACCTCCATCATAGCTAGCCCAATTGCTAATTTCAATGTAGCAACCCCCAACACTTCCCTCCGGGTGCTATCATAAGCTTTGACTATCTGGTCCGATGGACTGAAATCTACTTCCTCCAACCCCAGACAGCTAGCTACCCTTAGTGGGCAGACATTCAATGCTGACCCAATGTCAATGAGAACCATGGGCACAGTCTTTTCTCTAGTCTGAATAGTAACGTAGAGTGCATCATTGTGACTGCTTCCTTCCTTGGGCAAGTCATCGTCAGAAAACCCAATGCTTTGCATTTTGGATGCTTGTGTAAGGGTGGATACCAGCACTTCAGGGCTAACCTCCACCGATGTTTGTAGCTAACTCAAGGCCTTGCAAAGAGCTTGGCGATGAGGGAAAGATGATGCCAGAAGTTCCCAAATTGATACCCTAGCCTGGGTCTTTTTTAACTGCGAGAGTACCGGGTCTTCCTTTGGCTCAGCTGCCCTTTGGTAGGTCTTATTATGGACTTTGTCCAGAACTCGGTTCATACTGTCTCCCACTCCTGGTCATCGCATCGACCTCTTCAGATAAGTCATTCAGGTCCAGGACACAGATGTCATTCATTTCTAGGAATAGTTCGAAAGGATCGATCAACTCTTGGTCAGCAACTATAGCATTTATCCCGTGAGTTGGTAAAGGATTAGTGCTAATATTTGGCTTACTCTTTGGAATGATTGAACCGTTATCCACCAGGTCTTAGATGCGGTTCTTAAGCATCCAGCATGCTTCAGTCTTGTGCCCATTACCCTGATGGTACTCACTGTATTCATCAGCCCTATAGTTCCTCGGCAAGGTGTTGGGTGGTGGCCTTGCTTCCAAAGGCTTAATGTAATTTGCCTTGATAGCCTCTCGGAATACAAAAAGGATTGGCATCCTGAGATCAGTGTAAGTCCTCCTCGACTGGCTGCCATTTCTCATATTCCCCACACGTAAAGGATTCGTGGGGGTGATACTTGCCACTTCGTGAACTTTGCTAGCTTGGCTAGGCTTCTTATATTTTGAGGTACCCGAGTCTTCTTTCAGTTGACCCATTTGGATTAAATACTCTACCTTGGTTGCAGTAGCAATGAGCGACTGAAATGTTGGTAGGTACTGAGTTTGCAGTTGTTGTTGGTAGACAGGCAGCAGATTTTTGATGATTATGTCTACCTGTTTTTGTTCTGAAGGCCGATTGATCATTTGGGCGGCCTTGGCCCTCCACCTCATAAGGAATGAGGAAAAGGGTTCATTACTCTTTTGTTTGGTGGTTTCCAGTTCTCTCCGAGTAACATCCACTTTTATATTATAGTGGTACTGCATGTTAAACGCATTGCACATGTCTTCCCAGGTCTTCATTTTAGTCCGATCCAGGCTGACAAACCATCTCAAAGCAGCACTAGTCAGAGATTGTTGAAACAACTGAGCAAGGAGCTCGCTGTTCAAGCCAAACGGGTTAAGGGCACCCACATACATTTTCAGGTGCGTTTTGGGACAAGTGGTTCCATCAAACTTGTCCATGTTAGGCATCTTGAATTTTGTCGGCAATCTTGCTTCAGGGAACAAGGACAAAGAGTCCATGTCCACCACTTCCTTATGTGTTTTAAGGGCAGTGATTGACCTTTCCAAGAGTTCCAGTTTTTCTTTCATTTTCTGAGCTTCCAGCTCAGCAGCAGTTCTGGAGGGCATGTCATCCAGGTTAAGGGCAGGGTTTGAGGACGTCGGTGCAGCAGCAGGTCCCTGATTGGAGGTAGCAGGGTCCCTTCCCACAGTTCAGCTATTAGGGCAGTTCTCTGGGCAGCTAATACCTCATTCATTCTAGCCTCCATTTAGGCTTTCAGTTGTTCCATGAGATTTTGGATGTCAGCAAGGGATGCCATTGGTGCAGTTGAAGTTGGTGAAGTTGGTGAAGCTGGTGAGGTTAGTGATGGCACTGTAGGTGTGACTGGAACTTGGATAGGCACTCGAATAGTGGGTACCTGCTGGGATAAGGGTAGCTGGATTAGGGTACAGTGGGTAGTATTGTGTATCAAGGTAGCTGAATGTGAGGTAGATCGACTCCCTTGTCCAATTGTGCATGACTAAAAAGAATATTTTGTGTTCTTTTTAATGTTTTTAATGTTTATGAGATGATATGTCATGAATGCGCATAATATCACGTCATAATTCGTTTTAATGATATGATTCACATCATTGGGTGCATACAGCCCTAAGGGATAGGTTCTATAGGCTATGACACAAATAGAAAATTGGCTTATTAAGGGACCCTTGAACCTTGAGTAAGGATATACCTAACCACGTGTGAAACAAAGAGTTTGGCATGGGTCCAACAGTACGGATACTCATGGGCCACCCCAAAAAGGATTAGGGATGGTTTGTGGTAATAGGGAGGACGCTTTGGCGGTCCGTCGACATAATCAAAGAGACCTGCCGATCAGCGCTACTCGCTATCCAGACTCAGAAGTTTGAACAGAAGAGAAGAAATTCATTTGAAATTCATTTTTTATGCAATGGAGAAAAAGATTCTCAATCGTGTAAATGAATCAACAAATTTAAATGTTTTAATTAAATTTTACAATTAAGTCCAAATTTCCTTATCCAGTATTCTTAAAGAAAGAACACTTGATTCGTGTTAGGGTACCCTGCAAACCAAAGCACAACAAAGATAATACCCTAAAGAAGGGCAGGTTAGTTGATGCAGCAATTGCAGTCCACTTTATGCAAAATGATTACATAATCATCCCCAGTGGAGTCGCCAAATTGTGAACCCTCCCCGAAGGCAAAATTATGCTCGAATGAGGTATGCTCACATGTGTGTTTTATGAAGTCGCCACCTAATTTATTTTCATAAGGGAAAACTAAGAAAGAACCCTAAATGACTCCAATTTTAATTAACCTAAGTCTAGATTAATTACGCCAAAGTTTAAGGCACAATCTACGAACCCGAGGTGGATCCCGAGACTATGACATGCTGATTAACTAACCTAAGTGTAAATGCTTTGCAAGGTAAATTGATGCAATTGGACCAGTAAAGCGTTTTGGTGATTTCGACTTGCCGCTCAGGGTTAAATCCCGAACGTGCCTATGTACTCTCGTTTGAATGAGAGATCAAAGCTGACGTAATTCGATAAAGCCTATTCAAAGGCATTTTGAAGGGGTATGCTTCATGCATGAGTGTGTGCATGCCTCGTGCATTTTTTAGGCATTTTGCCAAAGATTGATTGATTTTTTTTTTTTGTTTTATGCATGTGTTGCCAAAAGGTGTTTGATTGGGCAATTTATTGCCAAAAATTAATGTTTGGGCTAGTTGTCACCAAAATGGTTGATTAAGGCATTTGTGCCAAAAGTTGATATTTGATTAGGCAATTTGTTGCCAAAGATTGGTTAGGCGATTTGTCGCCAAAATGATTGATTAAGGGCATTTGTGCCAAAGGGGTTTTGTTGGGCGATTTGTCGCCAAAATGATTAAGGCATTCGTGCCAAAAGATGATATGTAATTTAGGCAATTTATTGCCAAAGAAAAGGTGATGTTTGGGCGATTTGTCTCCAAAAAGTGGTTATTTGAATTATAAGCAATTTGTTGCCAAAAGCGATTGATTAAACTTTAGACAATTTGTTGCCAAAAACGTGATTGATTAAACTGTAGGCAATTTGTTGCCAAAAACGTGATTGATTAAGGTTTTTAGCCACAATTATTGATTAATTGGACTCTTAGCCGAACTGTTCGAAATAAAGGCAATTACACCGTAGTTATTAATTAACTAGGCACTTTAGCCAATATGTTCGGAGTTTTAGCATTAATACCACGATTATTGATTGACCGGGCATTTTAGCCTAAACTTATTTACTTAAGGCAATTTGCTGCCAAAAATGACGATGGTGTGAATGCAGTTATTTAATTATTTAATTAGAATTTGGAGTAGAAGAGAATATGCACAAAATGCTGAAATTAAATGGGTAGAGTTTCGTTATTACCTGAGTTAATCGGCGGCCGCTTCTTAGCTTCAGTTTGAAAATTCCAGATTAAGCTCCTTGCTTTGGGGAATATTAATTAAAATTAATTCAATTAAGTGACCAAATATCACAACAGCAGAGTAATAAAAGCCTAAACTAAATGCAGAAAAGCAGTAGAAGAACCGCAAAGAGCGTAGGGGAGAAGAGAGCGTCCGTCAACACAGACCGAGATCCTTAAAACGGTCGATTCGGGCTGTATTTATAGGGAGAAATCAGGCTGGAGGGCGGGCGCTGCCGTCGTGTATGGCGGGCGCTGCCCCCCTATCCTGTCCACTCACTAGTTTTTCGTTCCAAAGGCTTTTTCGAGAGTTCCGTACCTCCAAAAAATATTCCGAGACCAGTTTTGCGATCCTCGTAATTTTTCGGACGTTTCAAGTACCATATTGGCATACTTTCAGTGAACTTTCCGAATGGCCTTCGGTCGGGCCGGACTGTTTACAGTCCGGAAAAACAGGCTTTTTGAGCCTCAAAATTTGAGTATTCACAGCTGCCCTCATGAAGATATTATGGGATGTACCTTATTAAAGTTTGAGTCCTATTTAGACGGTGAGAGAGTCCTAATTAGGAGAAAATACAAAATCTAAACAATTTTCTATCTCCGAAAGATTTCTTCCTCATTAGAGATTCACTTTCCTTAACAAATACGATGATATTCCAGACAATCTATATAAAGAGAGAGACTATCCATTCACAGGAGATTCATTCATTGTATATTCCATCTTTTATTCTATTGTTCTCTAGTTTATTTTAATTTTTCTCTTTCTTCTAAGACTTCAAGTATTCAAGTTGGGGTCAAGATTCAAGGAAGCCGCTTAAGCCAATCATTGACTAGTTTTTATTTCTAAATTCTTTGTTTATTATTCTTTATGAAATTATTTACAAGTTTAGTTGAGTTTGTTTTATTTACCATGTCGAACTAAATCTTTTAACAAAGGATATGATATAGCTTAAATTCCAGTTTATAATATTAAATTTGGTTTTCTTTATTCAAGTAAAATTTATTATTGATCTTAATGCTTTTAGGCAGAGTTTCTCCCTAGATTGATTTATTTCATTAATCACTGTCGAGAGGAGGGTTTTTGATATGAATAGGATAATAAATTTCATGGGAATAACAACTTGATGCGAGAGCTAGATGGTTTGACTCATGGGAGGTTTTCGTAAAATTAAAAGCCTTAATTTATGGATTCCTAAATAATCATAAAACTAAATAATTTAATCTATGTTTGGTTGCGCTGCTGAGAGATGGGTAATTGAATTGGATTAAAATAGCTAATAAAACATCGAAAGAACTTATTAGTTATTTTAGAGTTATTTCTCTTTCTTGAATAATTAAAATTGATTATCAAACTAATAGGATAAACTGGATAGAATTAAGTGAAGTCAAAATCCCTAGTGACTTTTAAACCTTGATTTCTTTTCGACAACTTCTTACTTGATCTCATTCTTATTGTTTTTACTTTAATTCTTTTATTTTCGAATACATTCTCTTTATTGTCGTTTAAATAATAATTGTTTAACACTGTTTTTGTACTTGGTATACAATTTTCGTGAGACGATATTCTACTCACTCTTTATTACTTATTTGCGATTTCATACACTTGCGAAAAAGCTTGTCACTGCATAAGTATGAAAATTTATATTTTATATGCATATCACATATTTCATTACGAAGTCCCATAATTATAAAAATATATATTAATTACATTTACCGATCAAAGTTATCTTTTTAAGGCTTGTATCCAAAAACTCCATTTTCATGAAAAACAAATTACTAGGATAATTGTCTTTTCCTCAAAATTAAAAAGTTTAGAAATTATACTTTAAAACAAATTCAACTATTTCAAGTGCGAAGTCTTAATATTCATCTCCAAGCACTTTAAACAACCTCAATTCATATATAGCTCATTAAAAATATTTCCAAATTTTCAAATTTTTACCCATAGGAAACATACTCATTTCAAAAGATTCATTAAAAGCATTTTCTCCAAATTTAAACTTTACTTTCTTTTAATATACTTCATCTTATATAAATTACTCGTTGGGATTAATTCTCTGATACCACTTGTTGGATATCAGCGCAGTGATAAACTCCAAGATTGATTAATAATTTATAACACCAAAAATAATAACGGGAAAGGCAACCAAAATAATACTAACACAAAATACCAAATAATATTGTATTAATAAGAAGCAAACTTTCACAAAGCTTAAGGAAGGAATTACTTGCTTCTTGGGCTTGGTTTTTGCTTGGTGCATGCAAATGAGGTGAGGGGTGGTATTTATTGGCATTTCCACCTCCTCAATGTACGACTATGATTTACTTAGAAAAATGTACGGTGGAGATTACATGGAGCATTCCAGAGTAAGTGAGATATTTTCTTAAACTATCTAGTGGGTGAGAGTATTCTAGAATGTCCTAGGTATTTACACACCATGTGGGCTTGAGGCATCCATCTTTGGGCTTGGGGTTTCCTCCTTTGGGCTTGGGGTTTTCACCTTTGGGCTTGAAGCTTGCCAAATATTTATCTTATTGTGGTGGTTATCTTTTCTAAATTAATCGGTGATATTTTAATATTACTTAGCTCAAATTCAAAGTAAAATCATTAAGCATATAGAAATTATCATATTTTGAATTGTAGGAAAAGTACATATCATTCATGTTATTTTTATCATATAAGTCTTTCCTTTTTACATACAACTCAACTAAAGTTTTAATTATATCCTTAGAAGCATAGTCATACCCTAAACATGCAAAGTCTTACACAAATTTACAAAGTTCAAAATTTCAAGTCATAGGAAAAGTATAGCATAAAAATGGACTTTTATTATATGAGCCATACTTTTCTTATGTAATTCAACCAAACCACCAATTATATACTTAGAAGCATAATTATATATTAAGTATGCAAGTACTAAGGCAAATATTCAAAATTCTAACTTCTTCATGTCATAGAAAAATCACGTCACAAATGTGCTTTTTACGATAAAAGCTCCATATTTCTCATTCAACTCATTCAATATACTTATTGCACTTAAAGAGCATAATTAAATTTAAAGCATGCATAAGCTCAAACCTTAGCCAAAAATCTCTGTCTTAAGTCATAGGAAATGTATCATTTTTCAAGATTTCAAAAAAGAAATTCATGCCAATTTCTAAATACATGTTAAGCATCAAAATGGAAAGGGAATAGTCACTTAATGATAAGGAATTCACAAGGCAACCCACTCTCCTATGGTTTAGCCAAATGAAGTTCCATATCAAAAAGTAATATTTCTACCATTCAAGCATGGTAATTTCATACACAAACCATGTATAGCATGAAAGAACATTGAATATATATGATTTCACCTCACATGGTCAAAATCTTACTTTCAAGTCATAGGAAAAATTACATTTTTAGGATTTAGGCAAAACATGATTACCAACTATAGCCACATGCTTAATATCAAAATTAAAAGAAGAAACACAAATTAAAAAGAAAAAATCAACCTAGGTTCATGCATCCCTAGGTTTGGCCAACTAAAGGAAATGAGAAAAGAAGGCATTTCTTTTAGGTTTAAACATCCTAATACATTTAAATAATCCACAATAACATATTTATATAGACAATTCACCCAATTACATGCCTATGATCAAAGATCCCCAATTTTTCATGCTTTATATCATAAGAAAATTTAGCAAAAATTAGGAATTCATGCAAGGTAATTTCTCAACATTTAAAACACATATCTAGCTTAAATTTATAACCATAATCATTAATTAAAAATGAAAGAAACCAAGCCTTACCACCCTAGGGTGGTTTGGCCAATCATAGTAAACAAGGGAGAGGGATTTTCTCATGCAGCCAAATTTTCTTCTAAGTTATTTAGGCACCCAAGAACACAAGTAAACAATTAGAACTCATCAATTACGCCAAACATAAAAGAAATTCCTTATTTCATCTCATAGAACCGTAGAATTAATATTAAAAGAAAAAAAATAAAAATAAGATGAAATTAATGAACACTGACCTCTTAATTAAGCTTTTAGAAGCTTAAAAAAATCCCCAACTACACCTTAGTTTTCCCTTTGACTATCTTAGAGGGTGCACCTTACTATGAACTTGTAGGAAATCTCCAAAATTCTTGAACTCTTCCAAGTCACAACACCAAATGCTACCTTAATCTTCAAAGGAGACTTAGATTTGATTTGGATGAGTTAATTCATTGATTTCTCTTGTAGGAAAATGAAAAGAAAAGGAGAGAAGGGAGGAGAGCATCTCAAACAAAGGAAATGAGAGGGAGAGAGGAAAAAGAAAGAGAAAGGAAAAGAGAATACGAAAAAAAGGGCGTAGAATTTTTAGGCAAGGGTATTTTGGTAAATTCAAACATGAAGTTGTATAATTAATGGCTAGGATTAATTCTTCAAATTTAAATTCAATGGCTAACATTTCATCCTACAACCACTTCCATAATTTATATTTTCCTCCACAATATTATTCAACTTTATTCAAAAATTTTAATTCTCTAATTTCCTACTTTCTAAAAATACCTCAAAACACTATTCATTAATTACTTAATTTCTCTAAATAAATTCACAAATTAATTTTTATCCACCAAAATAATATATACTTGCTACAAAATAATTATCAAAAATATTAGTTGTGAATAATAATATTTTCAGATCGAAAAAACATCAATTTCTGGTCAAGGGGTACTATTCATAAAATGGTAAATCACTGTTCAAGACACCAAAAAATCAGGGTATTATAGCACTAGAACAACAATTTATCTTTCCATCATCACATTATAGCCAATTAGGTGTTCATTATGCTTAACCACGAATAGGAAGTGCTCATATGCACTTGACTTAGATGAAACTTTCGAGTTGAGAAAGGGTTTGATTTTTAATTCAAAGGAAGATGTTCAAGCTACAGTTAAGAAACTCTCTATCAAAAATAATGTTGCATATAATGTTGAAGAATCTCAGCCAAATTAATCGGTTGCTAGGTGTATAAGGTTTGAGGAAGGTTGCCTATGGAAATTGTGGGCGATAAAAAAACATTCTAGATCATATTGGATAATTAGTGTTTGTATAGGACAAAATACTTGTTGTGCACCACTCATGTCATAAGACCATAGTCAATTGGATTCTACTCTAATAAGTGGTTGCATTTTGGAGATGATTGGGATAGAACAAAAGTTAGGTGTCAATGTCATTATTGAAGAAATTCGAAATCGATTTCATTTTGATATTTCTTAGAAGAAAGCATGGTATGCAAAGAAGCTTGCCTTGGCTCGTGTTTTTGGTAATTGGGAAGACTCTTATGCCACATTGCCGTTGTATTTCAATGCTTTCCAAACTTATAATCCAGGAACTATGACAGAGCTTAAAGTGGAACATTTGAATAATCCCTTGAAGAAGATGTTTAAAAGGGCTTTTTTGTCTTTTTAAGCTTTGTATTGATGGGTTTAAGTATTGCAAACTGATACTTCTTGTTGATGGAACATTGGAAAATTTCAGTAGACACTGTTGATTGCAAGTTCAATGGATGGCAATAATAAGTTATTCCCAGTTGCCTTTACCATCTTTGAGGGAGAAATTAAAAATAGTTCGAGTTGGTTCATGCGCTGCATATGATAACACGTCACTAATAAACATGGTATATGTATGATTGCCATATCGATATTACATCCGTCATGCAACTTGAATCAATACGTTGGCAGGAACCACTTGCGTATCATCATTATTCTCTCTGCACTTTGCAAGCAACTACAATACGGCGCATAGGACTATTGCAATTAAAATTTATTATATAGCACTGGTAAGCTAACCTTAACAATATCAAGCATTACAGTATTAATTTGATGGTCAACTATATTTAACACATATCAACTTCGGAAATTTAACAAACAAATGCAAGCTCTCTTTGATAAGGATAAGCCTTCTTTTAATTGGGTGATGCAATGTCCATTTGAGAAATGGACATTGGCACATGATGGTGGGAAAAGATATGACAACTTAACTACTAATGTTGCAGAGTGTGTGAATAGTGTATTTGAGGAGGTGAGACAAATGTCGGTAACCTATGTTGTGCAGCATACATTGGCTGGAGGTGTTAAGTACTTTGAAGAAAGGAGGACCCTTTATGCACATGAACTTTCTGATGGAGATACATACACTCCAAAATACATAAAGGAGATGTGGAGATAGGGAAAAAAAGTAAAATAGGGTTACAAAGTTTGATAGTTGCACCAGACTTTGTTGGGTATTAACAGAATATGATCTCGTGAGAAAAAAGGATGGCAATACTCAAATTGTAAATCTTTCAAAAGAAGAGTGTAACTGTGGTAAGTTTCAAGGGACAAAAATGTCATGTTCACAAGCTATTGTACATGCAATCACTTGAACATTGATTTTTGGACTCATGTTGACAAGCTAGTGTAGTGCGACAAATCTTTCTACTGTGCAAATTGGAGGATGTGCAATACTTATTCAACTTTGGACATGGGACACCTCACAACATCTGCATGACTATTTCGACTACCCAAACCATATGAATCAAGCACACCTTAGGTAATTTTCCAACCTATTATGTATCTAATATTTGCATCGTAGTCAAGATATATTATTCTTCGACATAGCATCAAAAAAAGAATCTATTAATGTTCTAAATTATTTGACAAATGAATTTTTTCAGGTGGAAGACATCATTAAATGCATCGAATACAACGATGAATTCACTAAAGTGGCTACTATTCCAATTACATAAACAACGACATGAAGAGGTACTATAATTTGATATCGCATGTTATTTAATTAGAGGGTGAATACTCAAAATTACGTTAACTGATTTAATGTAAAGTTATTTCTTATTTATATATGTCTTGGTAGCCATATAAAGAGGTTGAAGGACTAATTCCTTGATTTTCTTTATCTAAGAGACGTACTTGGAACTCATTAGAATCATTAATTTGTTTCCACATTGTAGATTGGCATCAACCTAATCCTTGCCTCTAACAGTTTGGGGTGGACCAACCTATACCCGTGGTGTAACATCCCTTCCCGGTCCACCCGTTAACCCGAATGAACTGAGCTGAGACGCTACAATCTGGGTGAACTTATGTCCTGTCATGCTGATATCATCCTGTATGATAAATATGAATACAAAACACTCCCAATTAAACTCCAAACTTCCAACATCTCCAAGTAATCACTATAACACAATAACATTTTATATATTTTCATAACTGTATAAATCCTTAATAGCATTTTATATCCAGCAATTAAGTGCATTCATGATCTATATCAATTCTTCATGAACTAATCACACCAACTATTGTAAAATATTTCATATTCAATCATTTCATAAATTTTATTCTTATCTCCAACTACTTACACCAAAATAATTACATGCTTCACTTATATTTCTAATCACATAAGCTCTAACAAATGTAATAATTATACATGCTATAATTCTTAATTATATAACTCTCAATCTACTACTCGCAAATTAGTCACTTCTGCTTTGATAGTACTCTTCAAGTCTTCAAGTAGTAACCACGATCTTCAACCTACGCGTGATAAAAATCGACGCGCTGAGTATAAAACTCAGTGGTTCTCATAATTCATATATTTAACAAAGTGCGATGGCAACTTACTTAAAATACACATTTCATAAAATCATTGATAATCTTAGAATCATTAAATTTCAACATAAATGTACCTTTATAGCAAAGAATAAACTTCTAATTCATAACATAACTAATTGAGTTCTAATTATCTCATAACTCCTTTACATGAACCTTTAATCACACATATCATGATACTATCATGATCTTACCTGCTGTTCATTATGCTGTATGAATTAAATAAATAAACATGTAAGAACACATAACATTATATTTTCATTGTCTTACTTGCTGTTTATTATGCTATATGACTTATGTACTTTTTAGTCATATCATATAAGGTATAAATAATAAAATCTCATAACTGTATGGCTCCATAAGAACTAAATAAATAAACTAGTAAACACACATAACATTATACTTTCATGATGTACCTGATGTTCCTTATGCTGTATGAATTCTGCAACTTTTATTCAAACTCAGTGAATATCGCAATGAATAAAGAAACAAGTAAGCACATACATATGTATAAATAAACATGTAATCACATATGGAATGTAAGCACACATATCATAATACTTTCATTATCGTACTTGCTGCTCATTATACTTTATGATTACGCAATTTGCAGTCAATATAACTGTATAGCTCCATAAGGTTATAGTGAAACCGAAGTGATAAGAAAAACTGTATGAAACTGGATGAATATTGTATGACTGGGCTGCTATGGCCATTATATAATCATATCCACTCAACGGCCTATAGCCGGAGTACCAAACTGTATGGGGTGCAGATCTGCTATCCTATGTCGCGACATAGCCTTATCTAAGTGGTTTCTACCTAACCTCAATGGAGCATATTAGTGGTACGTCAATATATAAAACAAAAGCATATTAACTGCTTCATAATTTCATAAACCATACTGCTTACCTGTATGCTGATAGCCTCGCCAAGCGGGCAACTTGTGTCATGTTAGTTTCACATCATTTGCATGCTTGCATTTGTGTTTATACATGTGTTCATGTTGTCTTTTTGTTTTAAAATGATTGGAGGCATACAAGTTGAGCAAAGGAATACAATTGCATAGAAAATGAGGTCCAAAAGAGCATCAAAACACAAGTCGCGAGCACGAGAAGCACACAAGAGGGTCAGTGAGTTTACAGGTGAGGTTCGCGAGCGTGCAATCAAATTCGCTAGCTCGAGAAGCACTCTCGCGAGACAGAGAGGTCACGGCACAATTCGCGAGTGCGCAATGAAATTCGCGAGCGCGTCGTGTTTTCAACCTGCGCAGTTTGTACTATTTTGGTCATATCTCTCAATTTATAACTTCGATTTGGGTGATTCAAAAACCCATTGAACGCTAACACATAGAGGAAAAAATAACTCTTCTATACCACTTCCTAATTCCATCATTAAATAGGGTCAAAATCATGGTAAAGTTACTGGTTACTTTTCCAGCAAAACCTATTTCAGTAAAAACTCAATATCTACTTCATTTATTCATTTCATCTCATGATTTTCACCATTTTCAGTCTTCTTACTCAACATTAAACAACATATTTTCTCATTATCAACACACCACACAAATTCTCATGGAAGGAAATTAATTAAACTAAAAGAGATAGCACACCTTCACTCTAAAAAGCTTAAG
Organism: Jatropha curcas; assembly: GCF_041381405.1. Classification (NCBI taxonomy): domain Eukaryota; kingdom Viridiplantae; phylum Streptophyta; class Magnoliopsida; order Malpighiales; family Euphorbiaceae; genus Jatropha; species Jatropha curcas. The sequence goes on from NC_143153.1 coordinate 20,585,899, forward strand.
CTCTTCTTTTTAGCTTCCTTTTTCTTCTACCTTTGAGCTCACCTCTCCTATACATAAGAACTCTTATGAATACTCTAAAAATATCACCAAATGATTCAAGTATGAAATTCAAGAAGGTTTACTTACTTGGATAGAATAGAAGTTGAATGTAATGCTTGAATCCCATGAAAATTGATGGAGAAAGGAAGGTGAAGTAAGGTAAAGGAAGTAGATGAAGGAGATGAAGAAGATAAAGATGAAAAATGGGAAAGTGAAATGGAAGTCTCGGGTAGACTCCAAAAATATCATGATTTTGTGTGTAAAATTACCAAATGGTACCTCAAGTGTCAATATGTTACAACTTAATACCTAAGCTTTATCTTTTAGCGCAAGTAAGTCCTAATCCTTATACTTTGATCTTTTTGCTTCCTTCAAGTAAGTCCACTTCTTTTCCTTATTTCAGTTACATCCCATTCTACCCCACTCTGGACTCTAATGGCTCAAACCGGGTTTTGGATCAGCCCAACTCGACTCTAAGTAACGACTCGATTCAGTAGGATGTCACAACTTACTATTTCAGACATAGAAAAATGGGACGTTACACGTGGCACCATACCAGGATGATACACTGCATTTAGTTGACTTAGAGGTTATATTGATAATGATTGGGAGTAGAAAAATCAACCATTCATTCAAGCATGGAACAATCGTCTCTTTCGTACAGTTTCACCTCGTCAACTCCAAGCACCTTTAAGCCCTCACTCAAAATATATGCAATGGTATATGCAACGAACTAGACATTAGATTTCATTGCAAGGTGTAGAAGTTGGAGCTATCGTAATTAGTCGATATCTTTTTATCTTATCTTATAATTTCTTAATCTAATTGAATAATAAATTTTTCTCTTATTTCCGTAAAATTTTTTAATACAGTCAGATGGTCTCCAACATATATATCACAGTTCAACATCATAACACGTAGAAATTCATCATTCCATCAAAGATTATTTAGTCTATTCAGTGCAATGAATGAAGAAGTTCGTACCGAAACTCATCCTATGCTTCAACTTGCCCCTCCATCTATAGAGTTTCTTCGTGTTCAAACACAAAAAGAACTACAGAGGCGAAGGAGTCATGAAATGGTATCTAAATGTATTCCAATTGAAGCCCTGCTAGTAGACAATATACCTCAAGTCCCTCCCCCTATGACATATGTAACACCCTAGATGCGATGAAAGTCCTGTACTCCAAATGTTATGCAAATAAGTAAATAAGTAATAAAGATATTTTATATATATGTGATCTATTTAAAAGATGAATGAAATGTAAGGAAGTGAAATTTGTAAGGTATTAAAGTAATTTATATGAAAAACTCTAAAACATCTAAGGTATGATAACACAAATGCATAAGAAAATCTCCTACGAAAATTAAATTGAAATGCACCATAATCTATAAAAATAAAATATAATATTAATCTAATTAAGTAAACCAAAAACTATGAATTAAAATATGACAAAAAAAAAAGAAAGAAAAGAAGAAGCATAAGTAATAAAAATGTGAAATGACCTAAAAGGGCACCTAGACTACTACTTAACCAAACTAACTAAAGGGGGTAAGAAAGACAATTCACTCATTTAGGTGGCCGCCCATCTTTTCTACAACAACGCAAGTGACTCAGCCCTAAACTAAGGGAAAGAAGGACAAGTGTATGAGTGACTCATCACCAAATTGAAGGAAAAAAAGACAAGTGTAGGCAACACCACCTCTTCATTCACAGCGTAGGCTTCTTCCTTTCACTTTCTTCTTTCTATCATTCTAACATCTGCTAAAGTTCGCTCACAATAAAATATTAAGTATCTACAAGATTATCAAAGGAAAATTTAAGCTAACAAAGAAACAAGAGAAGAGAAAATAAAAGAAATTAAAAGAAAGGTATGCAATTCAAATTCTGCATTTGATTTTCATATTTTTCTGAGCTTAAATCTTTAATTTGATGAATCAAAACTCAAAATTATCTTTTAAACATGTTACTTGATCAATTAGGACATTGAAAATTGATTTAGATTGAAAGGAATTGAACATGGAAAAGTTAGAAACTTAAAATTCCAAAACTGTCTCAATGAAACTGCTCAATTTAGCCAATGTGTGTTGTTAAATTTAATATGTAAATAAACTTCAAAATTAATGAAATTTTATAGAGAGCTAGCTTGGGATATTTGAAAGGTTGTGGTAAAAGCAAAAGCCTAGAAGATGAAGGAAAGGAATTTATAGCTAAGTGAATACAGACTGCTTAGTGTGACACTCTAAACAGATTTTAGTACTGTGTTTAGGCTGTTTGACCATGTAATTGAACTTTACAAAATTATGAAATTTTATAGAGATTTAACCTAAGATGTTAAGAAGGTTTTTTTAAAAGGGAAAATCCAAATGATGAGGGAAAATGGAGATATTAATAAAAGAAAGAAGACTACTCAGTATGTGAAAGTTAAAAATTCTGGTTCTGTAATTGTATTATTTGAATAGATTAATAAACTCTAAAATTCACGAAATTTAATATGGGAGTTTCCTGAGATGTTGGAAATATTTTGTAAAAATATCATAGCAAAAGGTGTAGGTCCCGCTTATGTGTGGCACAACCCAAGAGGGGGGCTAAATTAGGTTTTCTAAAAATTTGACTTTCAAAAACAAAATTAGAATTCTGTTGTAGCGGAATTAGAAAGCATTTGTGAGAGTTATTTATCAAGTTTAAAACTTCCTCACAAAGCTTGTTGCAAGCCTAGAAAGACTTTGTGAAGAGTAGTTATTGCATTTAGATCTGCTTCACAAAACTTAAGCAAATTTAGAAAGACTCTGTGAAGAATCGGTTATTGCATTTAAAACTGCCTCACAAAGCTTATTGCTATTTGGAAAGATTCTATGAAAAATATTTATTGCATTTTAAAACTGTTTCACAAAGCTTTAAGCAAGATTAGAAAATTGATTATAATTTATATTGTGATTTATAATGAATGCAGGAGGACAGATTAGAACTTGGTATAAATACCAATACAGAAATCCAGAGTTCTAATGTTCCTTAGAGATAAAGCTTTTCACTTTTAGAAACTGAAATTCATTAATAACTTTGCATTTCTAAAAAGATTAACAGTTGTGTAAACAGAATATAATCAAGCAGAACTACTGAAAATAAAAGAAGATAAACACAGAGATTTATAGTAGTTCGGCACTAACTCCCCTACATCTACTCCCCAAGACTCATCTTGAGATCCTCCATTATGTTATCTCTTTTCAAGGGTAAGAGACAAACCAACTTTAGATTAAAAGGAAATAGATCAACACCTAGATCCAACCTTTGTCCAACTAGATTTTCCAAAGGTTCTAATCAACCTCAACCCATTCTGTTTTTGCAGAGAACAGAAACTCACATCAAGACATTAGAATCTCATACAAGGAGAAGGTCGCTTGATAACTTATTACACCATAGCTTTTCATCTAAGCTATTAAACAAAATTTTTTCGATTAAAAACCTCTAGTCTGCAACAAATTACAAAAATCTATATAGATAGAGAGAAATGCAATTATAAGCACAGGAAGAACAAAAGACAGATTTAGAAAATAGATTTAAAATTCAGAACTATTCTTCAGTAAATGTTGTTATTAAACTTTCTTTTCTCTTTGAAAAATATTTCTTGAAGCAAATAGATGAAAACAAATAAGGGGGTTTGAAGAGAGAGCTTTGAGAGATATAAAACTTTTAATCAATGGACTCTTACTCTCGCCAAAACCTCACATTCTCAAAAGAAGAAAAACGTCTTTTAGAAGAGAGATGAGGATCATGTTTTTAGAAAACATTAATCTTTAGCTTTAAAAAGTATTTAGAATTTTCGAAAAATAAAAAGATATACAAATCTTTAGTAAATACTCATTTATTTATTTTCAAAAATATTTAAGATAAAATCTTTTTCATTTAGGTAAGTAAAATTATAAAAGCAAGATTTGACTTTTCTTTTTAAGGTAATTTTCGAAAATAAAAGATATGTGAATCTTTTAAAATAATTGATTATTTGTTACCAAAAATAGTTGAGACAAAATCTTTTTCATTTAGGTAAGTGAAATTAAAAGAGCAAAATTTGACTTTTCCTTTTAAGGCAATTTTCGAAAATTATTTTGAGAGAAAAAATTTTTGTGCTTATAAAAGAATATTCTTTCTATCTTACAACATATTCTAAGATACTAACCACTAAAAAAATCTTCAATAATCTTCATGGTCTTCAAAGAATCTTGGATTTTGTAGGAACTTGCCTTCTTTAGCAATTTTTATATTAAAATTCTGCATAAAATAATTTTAGCACATACAGAAATATTAAATTTATTTGTTTTGCAAAATCATTAAAATCTCAAGATAAAATTGACCCTTGAGCCAACAATAGGATTTTAAAAAATGAAAATATAGTCAAGAGAATGCAAGTGACTCATATGCTGAAAATTATGGATCTCCTAGGCTTCACTAAATTGAGCATATTAAAACATAAGTGAATAGACTATGAACATGAGCATACAGTGGATGAACATAAAGCTTAATGTGTGTAATTTTTATCTCCAAAATTTTGGATTCAAATTTAATGAATAAAAATATCAAAGAACCTTAAGTGTCAATAAAGAGCTATAAACAAAAGTAAAAGTGCAATATGTGTTTAAATGTGAATATAGGTCGAGAATTACCATGAAACCATTTCAAAATTATAAATGATCAAGAGGAATCAAATTCTCGCTTTCAAGGTGAGTTATAGTGTCTAACCCTTTCTTGTTGCATTGGAACTTTTGATCAAATGCATATCATTACTGGTATTTGAAACCATTTGTTAATTGTGATAGTGAGATTGTGAATTGTGAAACATATTTAGCCTCTAGACCTATTTGATTGTACCAAGCCATTTGTTTAGCAAATATGATAGAATCCCAACTTGATGGGGGGTTATACCATCAAGCTATATGCACATAGAGATTTGTGATTAAAGGAAGAAGTTACTGCCCTAAACTGTGTAATGTGTGAAGCACTGGAATGTACATAGTGATATATTTTCTTCGGTTGCTATCTATATGATTATCTGTCATATTATTGATGTTGCCTTTGTGATATTGATCCGATTACTATGACTCCTTCTATATGGACTTATCTCTGTTGATGAGCTACAATGGTACTACCATTATGTTTTACTATAAATATTGAACCTTGAGATACTTTTCAGTGTAAATGCTTTAGGTACTGTATACGTATGGCACAACCCAAAAGGGGGTGCATTGGGTTTTCTAAAAATAAAAATTTAACTTTCAAAAAAAATCAGAATTCTATTGCAGCAGAAATAGAATGCATTTGTGAGAATAAGTTATTAAGATTAGAACTTCCTCATAAAGCTCTATGCAAAAAATAGAAAGACTTTGGAAAGAGCAGCTATTGATTAGAACTGCTTCACAATATCTTAATCAATTTCAAAACTACTTTATGAAGAAAAGTTATTACGTTTTTGAACTACCTCATAATGTTTAAACAAATATTAAAGAGTATGTGAGAGACAGTTATTAAATTTCTAAACTGCTTCACAAAGCTTTAAGTAAACTTAAAAAACTGATTAAAGCCCAAATTGTGAAATATACTGAATATAGAAGGACATATTAGAACTTGGTATATTCACAATACAGAAGTCCAAAGTTCTAATGTTCAATAAAGATAAAGCTTATTCGAGTTTAAAACAACAAAACCATTAACAACTTAGCATTTCTAAAAGATTAACAGAAGTGTAAGTAAAATGGTATCAAGCAAAACTTCAGATAATAAAAAGATTAACACAACGATTTATAGTGGTAGGGCACTAACTCGCCTACATCCACTCCCTAAGACTCATCTCGAGATCCTACACTATGTTATCTCTTTTTAAGGGTAAAAGGTAAACCAACAGCACAAGGCAATAGATAACACCTAGATCTACCCTTTGTCCCACTAGATTTTCCAAAAGTTCTACTCAACCTCAACCCTTTCTGTTTTTGCAGAGAACAGAAACTCAAATCAAGACATTAGAATCCCACACAAGGAGAAGGTCGCTTGATAACCTATTTCACAATAGCTTTTCACCTAAGCTATTACACAAAAGTTTTTCAAATAAAAACCTGTCTACAACAGATTACAAAATCTATATAGACAAAGAGAAATACAAATATAACCATAGGAAAAACAGAAATCAAGATTATCGATTTAAAGAACATAACTGTTTTTCAAAATAAGTTGTTATAAAATTTTCTTTTCTCTTTAAAAAAATAATACGTGAAGTAATAAGATGAAAAGAAAATAGGGGGTTGAGAGTAAGTTTTAAGATTAAAGATTTGATCAATGGACTTTCACTCTTAAAACAAAAACTCACGTCTTTATAAGGGAAAGACGCCTTTATAGAGAGGGATAAAATTCTCGTTTTAGAAAGTAAAATCTCTACTTTTAATAAGAATATTGGCTTTCCAAAATTAGAAGATACGGAGATCTTATTGCCAAAAATTCTTTGAATCAAAATATTTTCTTTTAAGGTAAGCAAATAAGAGCAAGATTTTAGACTTTCCTTAAAAATAGTTTCCGAAGGTAAAAATCTTTTTGAAATATTTTATTACCAAATACGATTGAGACAAAATCTCTTTCATTTAGGTAAGCAAATAAAAACAAGATTTTATAGAGATAGTTTCCGAAAATGAATAAATCTTTTTCAAAAATTTGTTACCAAAAATGATTGAGACAAAATCTCTTTCATTTAGATAAGTGAATTTAAAAACGAGATTTTTGACTTTTCAAGGAAACTTTTTCAAAAATTATTTTTGAGAAAGAGAGAAGAAATGTTTTGTGCTTATAAACGAATATTCTCTCCATTCTACAAAAAATCCAAAAATGCTAACCACTAAAATCTTTAATGGTCTTCATGATCTTTAATTATCCTTGGATTTTGTAGGAATCTTCCTTGTTTATTATTTTCCATATTTAAAGATAAATAAATCTGCATAAAATAATATTAGCTCAAATAATTAAATTTATTTGTTTTGCTTAATCATCAAAATCTCAAGATAAAATTGACCCTTGAGCCAATAATCTCCCCCTTTTTGATGATGACAAAACCAATAAATTTATCAAACATAAAATCATGTGCTCCCCCTAAATTTATGCATGTCAATAAATTATAAGTTCTAAAACATAACATATTTTAGCAAAATTAGAACTTATATAGAACTCTCCCTGAATAAGTGCAATAAAATATATATGGGGATTAGAACAGAAAATAGTTTTAGAAACTGATATTAGAACATATATTTAGAATTAAAAAAAAAAACTAAGTTTTAAAGTCTAATAATCAGAGCATATGATCAGAACAAAAAAATAAATAAATAGAAACTGACATTAGAATTAAAAACAAAGTTCTAAGTTTAACCTACAGGGCATATGTTAGAATAGAGAACTAAGTTCTAAAATCTAACTATCAGATCATCATATAAAACATATAGCCCATATTCTGTTTTCTGTTTATATGGAAACAAAATAACATAGATTAGAACATGATAAGCATTCAGAGATTAGTACTAAAAATAACACATACTGCCTCAGGTACTTAATCACCAAAATATCATGTGTTCTCCCCCTTTTGTCATCATAAAGAAGGGTTAGTAAAAAAACAACAGAGCAAATAAAAAAATTAAACAGAATTCAAATAACACAAACTACAAAGACAAATAAAGAACTAAAACAAGTAACAAAAAATAGTTCATAAAACATAGTCAGAGCAGATTAAAAGGGAGTCAGAGGGGTTTGGAATCAGTTCTAAGTCTCTTAAAACTTCTGAGGTTCTGTGCAGGAGAATTTTCAGCAGGACTCTCAGAACGTTTAGAAGAGGGATGCAGAGGAGGCTTCCTTCCATGAACTGTATGCCTTCCAGCAGTGTGCTTCACTCTCTTAGGCTTTTCTGAGGTAGGAGTGTAGGGTGTGCCCTTTACCTTTAGAGTAGTTAGCCTTCTCTTATTGACATTTTTCATCCTTTCCAAAGACTCAATGAGGGACTAATTATGTGCAATCACAGCCATACTCTGTTTGATAGCCTCATCATGCTCCTTACTATGCTCTTCAATCAATTCTTTTTCCAGTATGCCCAGCATAGCCTCTCTACTCTTTTATGCTGTCAGAAATTATGGTTCCTTCTTAGCCTCAACCTCAATCTCTTTTTCTTCTTCACTTAATTCTAGCTTTTTTGTACCAGCATCACTGGCTTCCTCAACTTCTACTGCCTCTCCTTTTTCAGTCTCTTCTTCAGTATCAACAGAATCCTTTTTCTCATTAGTTCCTGCTTCATCTTTTTCTTCTTCTACTTCTTTTTCTAACTCTATTTCAACCTTGGTTGCTGTCTCTTTTTCATTTTATGTTTCTTCCTTTTTCTCTTCTTCTAATTCTTCTTTCTTTTCTTCTTTCTCAGCTTCCTCCAATTTTCCTTTTCCTTTTACCAATCTTCTTTTCTTCTTCTTCTTATTCTCAGCTTCTTCTTCTTCTTTTTCTTTTTCTGCTTTTTCTTTTTCCTCAGCAACTTCTTTTTCTTTTTCTTCTTCACCTTCTTCATCCTTTAGTTTCAAAGATCCACTATCCAACTTTGAAACATTATGACTGTCACTCTTATCTAAATCAACTTCTAAAAACTCAAAAACAGGGGTAAGCATCATAACATAGGGTAATTTCTTTGGGTTATTCTGCATTTTATCAAAAATAATATGGCACAGATTGAAGTATTTCTTTTCAATTATATGCCACATTATGCACATCTTTGGATAGATAAAGTGCACAATTAGCTTATATAACCACTTCATGCTGTCATTCAAATTAGAGCACTCAATCACATTTTATTTTTCTGCAGAACCTTTCTTAATAGTTTTCTTTATAAATTCTTCCTTTATATACCCATCTACCCTAAAGATATCCTTAATCTTTGTTACCCTAGATCCAATTTCTGGTATTCTGAAAATTTTGCTCAAATCTATGTAAGATAACGCTTTGGTTTCACCCTCAATTTTCACAGACAGTGTCTCTGAACCAGTGGCTTTAAGAGAGCCATAAAACTCCTTAATCAAATTCTCATAGCAAGGTCTATTTAAGGACAAAAACTCCATCCATCCCTGGAACTCAAATAGTTCCCTAAAGTTGAATTCTTCTTTTCAAAGGAACTTCCAGTCAAAAACATATGAACGCATAAGAGGATGAGGAGATAAAATAACTTTACCTTTGCTGCGAGAACCAAAGACCCATTCCTTCAATTTTTCTTCCCCTTTTGATTTTTCCATTTTACTTTTTGATTTGTCTTTCTTTGAACTTGATTCCTCAACGAATTTCTTCTATCCTGATTCTTTATGTTCATACTTCTTAGATAATCTCTTAAGAAGTTGAAGTTCCTGTTCTATTAGAGAATCAGAGGAGGAAGAAATAGAACTTGATTCGGCCATGGTTAGGGTTTTTGAAGCAGAAGGAGTTTAGGGTTTCGTTGTGAGAAGGGAATAGAGAAGAGAAAACAGTTTTAATAGAAGAAAGAAGTGATTAATTTAAAGAAGTTATAAACTTTAGGAAAGAAAGAAACACTTAAAAGAGAAGTTATAATAAAGAAGAAAATTTAAATGAATAAAAACGGTTTTTAAGGAAAGTTAAACCAACTAAAATATTTAAAAACAAAATACCGCCAAAACAAGATAAAATAAAGACACAGAACACAATAAAATAAACACAACCAAATAAAACAAAAGAAATTGATTGTTTTTTATTTTGTCTAAGAATAGAATCTGATTATAATTTCACATCAAAGCATTATGCATCTCTTTTTTAAACAAAAACATTTTTCAGAATCACACAAAATAGAATATTAAAACATAAAACAGAGCAAGTCTTTCAATCTCAAATATAGAAAGCATTTTAGAACATACTTACAGAGTTCTAAAGTTAAGAGTTTAGAACTAACATACAGAGTTCTCTTATAATTAAGTAGAATTGACTTTCACTTAAAGGCTTAGTAAAGATATCTGCCAATTTCATTTCAGTAGGAATGAACTCAATCACTATATCACCTTTTTGAACATAATCACGTATGAAGTGATGTCTGAGTTCTATGTGCTTGGTTCTAGAATGCTGGACTAGATTCTTAGATAAGTTAATGGCGCCTATGCTGTCACATTTAATTGGGACTATTTCTAATTTCAGACCATAGTCTGCCAATTGTTGCTTGATCCACAGAACTTGCGCAACACAGATTCCAGCAACAATATATTTTGCTTCTACAGTAGAAAAAGCAATTGATGTCTGTTTCTTGCTAAACCATGATACAAGGGTGCTACCTAGAAACTGGCAAGTTCCAGACGTGCTTTTTCTATATATTCTACTTCTTGCAAAATCAGAATCACTATACCCAAGAAGATCAAAAGTATCACCTTTAGAATACCATAGACCCAAATTAGAAGCTCCACAAAGATATCTTAGAATTCTTTTTACAACAATTAAATGAGATTCTTTGGGACGTGATTGAAATCTAGCACATAAACAAACACTAAAGTGAATGTCAGGTCTGCTTGTAGTTAGATATAGTAAAGAATCAATCATACTTCTAAACAATTTAATATCCACATCCTTACCTTTTTCATCTTTTTCTAATTTTGAGGATGGACTCATTGGCGTACTACATACCTTAGCATTCTCCATTTTGGACCGTTTCAACAATTCTCTAGTATACTTGCCTTGGTTTACGAAAATTCCATTATCACATTGTTTGATTTGAAGTCCAAGGAAGAAATTTAATTCTCTCATCATGCTCATTTCAAACTCACCCTGCATAATCTTAGAAAATTCCTTGCAAAGAAGGTCATTAGTAGAACCAAAGATTATATCATCAACATAGATTTGCACAACTAGAATATCATGTGCTTTATTTTTAATAAATAGTGTAGTATCAACCTTTCCTCTAGAAAAACTATTTTCTAATAAAAACTTACTAAATCTTTCATACCAAGCTCTAGGAGCTTGTTTCAAACTATAAAAAGCTTTAGTAAGTTTGTAAACATGAGTTGGTTTATCATAGACTTCAAAACCGGGTAGTTGTTCTACATACACTTCTTCATTTAGAAAACCATTTAGAAAAGCACTTTTCATATCCATTTGATATAACATGAATTTTTAAAGCATGCAAATGCGCAAAGCGTTCTAATAGCCTCAAGTCTAGTAACCGGAGTAAAGGTCTCATCAAAATCGATACCTTCCTCTTGGTTGTACCCTTGAGCCACTAACCTTGCTTTGTTTCTCACAACATTACCATGCTCATCAAGCTTATTTCTAAACACCCATTTTGCTCTAATAACAGAATGATTTTTAGGTCTAGAAACAAGTTTCCAAACTTGGTTTATCTCAAACTGATTTAGTTCTTCTTGCATAGCAAGAATCCAACTTTCATCATTTTGAGCATCTTCTAAGTTTTTAGGTTTTGATTGAGAAACGAAAGCAACATTACCAAAATATATTTTAAATTGAGCTCTATTCATCATCCTTTCTGAAGGATTATCCATGATGTCCTCTTGAGGATGATACCTGTGGAATCGTCATTCTTTTGCTAATTGAGAATTTTCATTTTTTGTTTCTAGCATTTGACTTTCATTTGCGTTCTGATCTTCATGTTCATCTTCTGGTTCTGTTTTTCCCCCCCGGAGAAAAATCATGGATCTTTATTGGTGTACTTAAATATTTATTTGGAAAAGCGGTGATAAAAACCTTTTTGGATATACGATGCCGATAAATCGGTCTTATAAATTATTTTTAGTCGCCACCCATTATTTCGGCAATGGGACCGTTTCCATTCTTTTATTTTGTAATAGTGACTCCATTTTAACCCATTTTATTCAAGGCCTCTTATTTGAAATAAAACTGGTCAGGCGTACCAAGTACGATTCTAGGTAAGGGAATTAGGTACGTCGGCCCGTTGGAAGCCGACGCTCGGAAAAAACCGGCCTCTTTTAACCTACGATATCTAATTTGATTTTATTTTAGAAAAGCCAATTATTTAAACCCAAACCCGATTAAATCGAACCGAATTCCTACATGGAAAATTAATTAACCGTCCCAATTAGGTCCATTCATTGCATTCATCACAAATAAATCAGATCATCTACCATCCATCCATAATACATACCAAGTATAATAAAAGATCCGCTCTTGCCTTATGGTTAAAGGCGGGCCACAAACCGAGTTTAATAATATGATTAATAATAAATGAAAGGAAATAAATCCTAAAAATATCATAATCATTAATAATTAATTGATCTGGTTTGATTAAAACTTAGTTTGCCCATAATTGATCGTTTTCTGTGTTAGGATTAAAATCTGCTTAGTAATATGAAATTAAAACGAAATAAGAAAACTATTCTAGAACTTCAAGATAGTCGCCTCACGCAGCTGTTCCATAAAGAACAGTCGCGTGGCGCAGCTCTCCTTATTCATTCTGGAACTTTAGAACAGTCACGTCACGCGGGTGTTCTATGAAGAACAGTCGTGTGGCGCAACCTTTAACATATTACTGGAAATAGGAACAGTTGCGTCACGCAGCTGTTCTATGAAGAACAGTCGCGTGATGGAACTCCTAGCTGCGTGACGGAACTATTCGTGATTTATTAAAATTCTCAACTTTATTGATTATTTATCCAAAATATCACATTAAATATGAATATGAGAATACAAGTATACTGGGTACACAAATAGCTGCGTCACGCAGGTGGTCCAATCCTAATCAAAGACTTTTGGACATGAGCAGCCGCGTCACGCAGGTAGTAGCTGCGTGACGCAACTGCTCTGGTCCGCAACTACCTTTCAAACTACCTTTTTTTTTTACGTTCCTTTTTTGTTAAAAGTAATTAAACTCCTCCCAGAAAAGATCAACAATGGGCAAGATTATGTTTTACCAATAACAGATCAACTAAACACTGTGGAAATGAGATTTTAAGGAACAAAATGCTAGAAATGAAAGATAATGTTTAGAATGGTTACCTTGCCCTCAGATTCGAGGATTGCATGCGCTAAGATTAGCTTAGGGACGTTGTTTCACGATTCCAGGAATGTGATTACCAGATTTTCACAGAGCAAAACGTTTTGATCTTTCTTTCTTTTCTCTCTTTTTCTCTTATTATATTTTTATGCTTTTTGATTCTAAAACTAAACTGTTAAGGGCTTGATCTTCCTCAAGTTTACTCACTTGAGCTCTTGGGGGAGAAACCCTAGCCGTTTTTTTATCAAAAGCTTAGTTTAGATCTTCAAGATTTTTAGAGAAAAATGAGAGAAAATGCAAAGTCTCCAAAAAAGTCCCGTTTTTGCTGTAAAATGCTGTATTTATATGGCTAGGGCGACAGGGCAGTCGCGTCACGCGGGTAGAAGCTGCGTGACGCACCCGTAAACCTGCGTGACGCGACTTACTTTTCGTACAGTTGCCGCGTATCCATACAAACAGTGCAGGCCGCTGCACGGGCGCGCGCCAGAGGTGTCAGCCTTGTTAGAGCTGCGTGACGCAGCTAATAGTGTCGTCACACAGGTACTACCTGCGTGACGCAGCCCTAACACGGGTCAGGCTCCTTTGGGCGGTTTGATTCAATTTCTTTTGGTTCAACCACTTCTGATTTATCGTGATACCTCGTCCCTTGTCCTCATATCATCATTGGGTCAGGTGGAGGCATAAAATCACGCGTCAACAGTTTGCCCCCCCCCCCACTTTATCATTAATTGTATAAACGATTAATGTTAAAGTGGTCTATTGACGCACCTTCTATCAGGCAATCCTCTCGAAGCTCGGTTTGATCGGCTTGAAAAGGTGCTGAGTCAATCATCTGGTCACCTCCTAAGCTCGGTTTGATCGGCTTTGTCGGCTCCCATCCAATATGTGAATGACTTCAAAGCTCGGTTTGATCGGCTTGGAAGACACCTCCAAGGCTCAGTTTGATCGGCCTGGAGGGTTTTGATCTGATGACAAAGTCTTCAAAGCTCGATTTGATCGGCTTGAAGGGCTTTGATCTGGCCACCTACTCAGCTCGGTTTGATCGGCTTTGTCGGCTCCAGTCGGTTTTGAAAAGGTATCTTCGAGGCTCGGTTTGATCGGCTCGAAAGACATTGATTTGATGACAAAGTCTTCAAAGCTCGGTTTGATCGGCTTGAAGGGCTTTGATCTGGCCACCTACTCAGCTCGGTTTGATCGGCTTTGTCGGCTCAGTCGGTTTTGAAAAGGTATCTTCGAGGCTCGGTTTGATCGGCTCGAAAGACATTGATTTGATGACAAAGTCTTCAAAGCTCGGTTTGATCGGCTTGAAGGGCTTTGATCTAGCCACCTACTCAGCTCGGTTTGATCGGCTTTGTCGGCTCCAGTTGGTTTTGAAAAGGTATCTTCGAGGCTCGGTTTGATCGGCTCGAAAGACATTGATTTTACCCTGGTCAACTTCGCAACTCAACATCATTGACTGGGGAAGAAGATTTCAAATAGCTTCGCAATACATCATCACTGTTTTGAAATTGTTCTGACTAGCTTCGCAATGCACCATCACTAATCAGTAGGACCTATCGGCTTCGAAAAACCATCACCGGTTGGCCTGAAAAATTGTTCACAAGAGAAAGAAGAGCAATGTCCGTGTACAAACAGACCTTGCCTTCTGTTAGAAAGGTATTGGAACATCACATGTTCCCATGCAAATATTCTCATTAAGGCAAAAGGTCATGCTTTTTGCCCCCAGTCCGGAATTCCGGCCTAGAACTAAAAGTATTCACTTTTTGTAGACGCATTATTATTAATTTTGCAAAAATTTTATCAAACATTTTATAAAAAATTTTGGCATAAAAGACTTAATAAAAATTATTATCTGTGTTTTCAAGTATATCCTTTATGATATAGTGTTTAAAAGAAAACTTACCTGAGGGTCATTTGGGCAATTTGATGCTCCTGCCCCCTGTGCGGTGAGTAGACAAAAAAATCGCTGAAGTGTACGGACCGCACATCGACGTCGAATTGCCGAAGTGGACCGTTACGGGCTTTTGAATGGGCCATACGGGCTTATTGGACGTTGAAAGAAAGTGACGGGCCCATCGGTCCTATTGAGCTCGGTTGAATGGGCTTGGGCCCTTTACTTGAAGAAATGGGCTTGGGCCCAAATATCTACTATAAGTAATTTCCTTCATAACTGATTAGTTTCACTTATTCACAAACCCTAAGCGATTGAAAATTCTATGGATTGTTCAATTGAAAGGATGTCTCAAATCTCAGAAATCCCCGCTTCTGCCTACACCCCGGAGATGGAGATTCTCGGGGCCCTACCCGATATCCCTACATTCGACGGTGAGCCAGTGCCGGTGAGCCGGAACCCGCTGACCCCCAGGACGCGACCGTTGCAGCTTCTTCCGTTGCCGGGTTCGGAGTTTCTAGTCCGGTATGAAACGAGTCAGATGCGTGGCTTTCAATCCGAGGTAAGTAAAAATTTCTTCAATTTTTGTTTTTTACTGCTTTTGATCTGTAATTGTAGCAATAGGACAGTTCTTTATTGTTTATGCCTGCGTCAACAGTCGCGTCACGCAGGTAGAAGTTGCGTGGCGCAGCTGTTCTTTATGAACAGTCGCGTGACGCAGCTGTTCTTGTGTGAACAGTTGCGTGATGCAACTGTTCGAGGCGCCAGAAACCCTAGCTTGCCTTGAACCTTAGGATCGACCTCTTTTGACTGTGTTTAGACCTTGACTTATTGACTTTTGATTGTTGATAACTCCGGGCGACTTGATTTTGCCCTGAAATTGCACAAAAACAACACAAACGTAGTGAAATTAAGTTAAAATTGAACTGCTGCGTACCTTCGGCAGTTGCGTCACGCAACAGTTCTTAGGGAGAACAGTTGCGTGACTCGACTGTTCGTCAATGAATGATTGCCTTGAACAGTTGCGTAATGCAGCTAGCGAGATGCGTGGCGCGGCTTCGTGGTTGCGTGACGCATCCGTTCTTGGGGTCACACATTTTGAACAGTTGCGTGACGCAGCTATGGAGTGGCATGACGCAGGTGCTGAGATGTGCTACCCAGCTATGTTTTTGAATGCGCAACTGGTGTAAAGCTGCGTGGCGCGACTCTGTAGACGCGTGACGCGACTGGGAGTTGCGTGACGCAGCTATGGTTCAAACCAAAACTTTGGTTTTTTTTATTCCTGCCATAGAAGAAAATGAACAATTGTTAGTCTTATATTTATTAAAATTGAAATTTTCTTACAGGTTAATCTGGGCAAGGCCCGCTCAGGCGGATTGGCTACTGATGCTTCTGCTTTCTGGGATCTGCTGGACCATCCTATGCGAGCTCGGGTTGTCGCTGCAGGTTTTGGGGATTACGCTGCAGGACTATCCCGCCCGCTATGCGATACGCATTGATGGAGCGGTGGAACGATTGCATGCACACCTTCGTTTTTGGGTTCGGAGAGATGACCCTCACACCCACGGACTACGCCGCCATCACCGGCCTTCGCTTCACTGGTCCGGTTCCTCCCCTAGATGCTCGGTACCAGACGGCTGCCATCGGAGCTCAGCTAGTCCGTTCCCTCCTCGGTGTCACGACGCAGACCCGATACACCGTACAGGGGTGCATGTCTTACGAGACGGTCTTTCGGTTCTGGGCCGAGAGGATCAGGGCTCGGTTGGAGGCTTGGAGAGAGTTGCCGGAGGATGTCCGACCTGCTGCTCCTGCGTATACTCGCGAGGAGAGGGACCAGGCTGCTCGGTTCTTCTTGTTCTATATCATTTCCTCCCAGCTGTTGTGCACCTCCCAGAATAAGGGAGACCCTGCGGTGCTGGCATGTCTTCGGGATCTGAGCCAGGTCAGGTCCTTCGACTGGGCCACACTTGGTTTGGCTCATCTCTATCACGGTATGGATGTCTGGACCCGTGGTAGTGGTGAGTCGAACTGGCTATTCATCCGGCCTTTGGAGGTAACACACTTTCACTCTCAACTTTTCTTTCTTTTCTTCTTTGATCCGCCATTCTCAACTGTTCAATTAACTGATGTTATTTTCTGTCTCTGTTACAGGTGTGGTCTTACGAGTACTGCATCTATCCGGGCGGTCCTAACGGTGACTCTCCCGTTGAGTCCAGGAGGATTCCTCGTTATCTGGCCCACTGTCATCACACTTACGCCAGTGGCGAGGATCCCGAGTACTGGTGGAGCTTCCTTAATGACTGGGAGCTGTCTGATGTGAGTACAGAAGGAATCTCTGAATCTTTAACTTGTCTCTTTTTATTTTGACGCACGACTAATGCTGATTTCTCATCATTTTTTTGCAGCTATCCTTGGAGCCATGGGATTGTGAGGCCTGGAGGACCTATTCGGGCCGGGAGGTGGCTGAGCTGTACACCCGATCGAGACTGTTGATGCGAGGATACTGGGCTGACCGGTACTTCCTAAGAGAGAGAGTCTTCGACACTCCGATTGCTCCAGCACAGCGGAGAGTGCCTCATGCCCCTCCTCGGCATATGTGTCTGCTGGAGGGCTTGACTCGGGAGGACCTGGAGGTGGAGTATAGAGGCTTCTCGACGAACGATTTCCTATCCGCCGGTGACTTTCCTTCTTATTTTGCCTCTCGGATGCAGGCTCAACTTCCCTAGGTTCTCGAGTACATCCAGGTAACTCATCTGACCTTCAACCTTGTTTACTGTTATCATTCCTCCTTTGTTTCAAACCACTGATGCCGTTACTTTCTTCGTAACTAAATGCAGGAGCGGAAGACGCATAAGACTGCGGCTCACTACCAGGCTGAGGCAGCGGCTGAGGCTGGTGGCGCGGCGGCTCCGGCCGAACCAGCCGGTGTAGTACTGGGCGATGTCCCATTTCCGCCAGGCATGGAGGTGGTGTTGGATCCCAGCCTTGGCTTGGGATCTGGCATCGCTATTCCTGCTGATCTTCGGCAGGCTCCTCCTCCGGTACAGCTGGATCCTGAGCACATTACACATGTAAGTTATAAACCGAATTTAGAAAGTTAGAAGTATTTTACCTGAATATCCTTTTAATGGATTTTTATTGTTTGCAGGTGCCGGCCCAGAGGTTCCAGGAGATCTGCCAGCGATTCGGGTTTGCCCGATCCTACATCGACCTGCTTTACTCCGAGCGACATGAGCTGGTATGAATTTTTACACACCTTTATCTTTTTGCTTCTTATTATTTTGGTAAACTTTCTTACACATGCTTGTCTTTACAGGAGCTGGAGAACGGGAGGCCGCGGAGGCATCAGACCCGCCAGTCCAGTGCCGTGAACCGGCTTCAGGCAGAGGTGGAGCGGCTTCGGACGAGACTAGAGGTTGAGGGTATCCCGCTCGACTCTTCTGATGAGGATGAGGATGGCTCTTCTTCCGACGACGCGCCACCATCTCCACCCCCTCCGGCTGTTGCTGGTCCTAGCCGCAGGCGGCGGTAGTCCTGCTGCACGTCTCCTCCATTTTTGAACATTTTTGAACATTTTGGACATTTTAGTAGTATTATTATTATTTATTTTTTGTGATTGTACAGTTATATCAACATTTTATGATATTATTTATATTTTTACAACACTTGGCCTTTATCACTTTATCATGTGTGTTTTTGTTTTGTAACTGTGAAGTCTTGTCCCTGCAAAAACAAAACACGAACACAACACCAAACACAAAATAGCGATGTCCCATTTGTTCATAAAATGGTTCACCTTATTAGCGGTCAGTGAATCGATTTATTGTAAATGTATAAATGAAATGAAATGAATAAAGAATAAAATAATGAATTTAACATGGAATATGACCAAAAATCACTTTCCAAACAGAAAACGTACTGTAGCACTTACCTGATGGGGCGATCCACTCAGTGAATGCAAACGTAATGGCTCAACCATCCTTTCTCGATTAATGCGATCATAAAGACTCAACTTCCTTATTGTACAGGTCGTCCTTCTTATTGATCAATGCAGGTTTAAATGCTCACCGACCCGAATAGACCCTTCAAGATCGTCCTTCCAACTACCTCTGACGGTGGACATTAAATTGAGTGATGACGGTGTTTCGCCCATTGGTTCCTTTACTCTTCTATAAATGTAAGTTTCGCTTTGCACCTCCTTCCCATCCAGTGTCCAAAGCATATTGATTTCTTAAGTGACTTTCTTCCATGGCCTTCAAAAGCTGAGTCTCATCTTTCGTCCAATCCATTTCTGACGACCTATGGCAAGTCCCTCCTTTGGATCAACTTGCCTGGTTAAGATATTTCAAAGACCTGAAACCTAACCATGGCTTCTTGTCTTGGCTCGTTACTCATTTCAATCCGAACACCATGGTTTTCCGGTTTGAAGACTCTGAAGTGACTTCGACCTACGAGGAAATGTGTACCGTGATGGATCATCATCCTGAACAAAACGAAACTCCGGCCTTGCCCCCAGGTCCTAGGTATGATCTAGCTTAGATCATGGCCTTGTGCCCGGTTTACCTTCCTGATGGCATAAATGTGGATCAAGGCCTTCCTTTGGAACCTTTCGTGAACAGGGTTTTGTCCACAGATCTAGATCTACCCTGGATCCGAGCTTGCTGTTTCTTGCTGTTGAATGTGTATACCATGAAGAACCGTCAACCCGGAATTGGAGATTTTCGACTTCTGACCGTTGTTCGTGACATGCAATTGTACCATCGTACCGTCTTCATGATGATCATGGGAGAAACGATGTGTTGGGTCAGGGATATTGCCCTTCACATTACTGACTTCAATGTTCATCATCGCGGCTGTCCATTGCTATTGCAAGCCTGGGCTCTGGATAAATTAAGCCTGATTCCTCCGGTTCCAGCTCACTTGATTCCAACTTATGGACCTGCCGCTTTTCAATCTCGGTCTCGGAGACGCTTCGATTTTGGTGGTAACCCTACTATTCGGTGGACCTGTCCTTGGTGGAGAATTAGACTGGCCACGATCGGAAGCATGAATCTCAATTATGTGTTGTATGCCAGTCTAGACCATTCCATGGCCTATTTCCCAGATAGGATCAGTCGTCAGTATGGGATGATACAGCGTGCTCCCCGAGTCCACAACTTCGAGAGCAGCCTGATAACATCACATCTGTTGACTAATTTGGCCGATCGTTGGCAAAATCGAAACACCGTGCATTTAGATGAAGAAATGATGCAGGATACTGTGTCATCTGCATATGCCAACTGGTTTTTTACCCCAGAATGATGTCACACTTTGTGAAGGTTGACCTTTGCTGATAGGTCTCCTCAAAATAAATTGTTGTTGTTTTTCTTTTGCGTTCAAGCCATGAGCTTTTATCTAAATGTATCTGCTTTTCTTTTAATCAATGATCTTGATGATTCTGTCTTTATTAATTCCTGTACATATGAACAACGAAAGACAACAAAACTTTTCTTTCGAAATTATTTGTTGTGTTAGTTATCTATGGCTCCTGCCCTCGGGTTGATAAATGAAAACTCATAAAGTAAAAATTATTCTGTAAAAATAAAAGCTTATGCTTGGAAACAACAAAGAATGGAGTAACTGTATTATTACCTACACAAAACAAATAAAAATAACAAATGCAACTCCTTTATGTATGCATGAACTTATGTAAGTGCTAAGGTTTATTCATGGTTTTATAGTGATCTTTCCAGGGAAATCACTGAGAAAATGGTGCTCGTCCCTCTGATCAATGTCTTCTTTTTTTAAAAAAAAATTCAATGTTTGGGCAGAGCCAACAGTCAGGACATTTCCAACTAAGCAGAGAGGAAGGTCTTGTATTCTTCGACCGTAATTCCAGGACAAACAAAAATTTTAAAACGCAAATCCTTTATTAATCTTACTTCTTTTCAACATTATACAGAAGTAAATAAAGTTTATTCTAATACAATGGTCATTCGCTCTAACTACTTGATTTCCTATTCTCCTTCGAGTCAAGTTGATGGCGTTGAGCAACCAATCACTAATCTGTCACGAACGCATGGCATGAATTCTGCATTTAGGCTAAGCACCATGCGTTAATCCCAAGACTTTATTTTACTATTTTGCATTTTTTACGTGCTCTAACTTTTGCCTAGGCCGCCCTTGCGGGTTTTCAACCTAGCGAGCTCATTTCTTGCCTAAGCCGCCCTTTCGGGTTTTCAACTTAGCTCTCTTTTTTTTTTTTTTTTTTTTTGAAATCATCATCTCAGACATAGAATCTTTTCATTTGATCTTGATTGATAATTCGATTGACAGTTTCTCCTTCCATGGTGACTAATTCAGCGGCGCCTTTAGGCAACAGCTTCTGAATTCTGAACGGCCCATGCCAGTTGGGTTTGAATTTCCCAGCAGGATGATGTTGGGCTTCATGATCCAATAACCTGATTAACACCAAATCTCCATTCTTTAAAGCCCTTGGATGTACCCGCTTGTTGTAGAAACGAGCAATCCTCCTTTTTCTCATCTGATCCTGAAATCGAGCATTCAGTCTCCTTCCGTCTAAGAGTGCCAGATCTTCATACTTCTTCTTGACCCATTCTTCTTCGGTCAGACCAGCTTCTACCAAAACCCTGAGAGACTTCTTTTCGAGCTCTATCGGTAACACTGCCTCCATCCCGTTTACCAATTCGAAGGGAGAAGCTCCATTTACTGCCTTGAAGGTAGTGCGATGCCCCCAGAGCACGAAAGGAAGTTTCTCAGCCCAGCTTTTATACCTTTCGCACATCTTTGACAGGATTCTTTTGATCTCCTTATTTACAGCTTCTACTGCACCATTAGCCTGAGGGCGAAAAGGAGAAGAATGGTGATGCTCAACCTTATATTTATAAAGCAATTGGCCAACTTCTGCTTGAAAATGAGAACCATTATCTGTAACTATGTGATGGGGAACACCATAGCGACAGAAAATGTTCTGTTCAATAAACTTTGCCACATGCTTGGCAGTTAAGATTCTATAAGATTGAGCCTCGATCCATCTAGAGAAGTAATCAACTGCCACCAATATATACTAATGCCCATTGGATGCTGCAGGTCAGATTTTACCGATGACGTCTATGCCCCATGCAGAAAAAGGCCACGAAGGAGTTGTCGGATGGAGTTCAACAGCAGGTAAGTGGCTTCTATTATCATGGTATTGGCAAGCTTTACAACGGCGCACATACTAAACATAGTCGCCTTCCATCTGCATCCAAAAATAGCCTTACCTCATGATTTTTCTCGCTAAGCTCATACCGCTTAAATGGGTACCGCAGGTTCCTTCATGAACTTTTTTCATTATGTCCTCTCCTTCTTTCTTACTCATGCATCGCAGCAACATCCCATCCCAGGCTTTTCTATAGAGTTCGCCATCAGCTAGGACATAGTTCAGAGCCATTTTCCTTAAAACTGCACGGTCTTCTTTCGTCGCATCATCAGAAAAGGTACCGTCTTTCATATACCTCAGGATATCTGTAAACCAGGGTTCTTCCTCCGACTCCACCTGATTCACGTAATGTTCTTGATAGCACGGGATATTGGCTGTGGTAATGATAAATGGCTTCTTCGGAACTTTGCTTAAATCCTGCCAAGCCGACGATAAGTTTGCCAAGGCATCTGGAATTCTGTTATAGGTTCTTCCTATGTGAGTGAAAGTGATCTTGTCAAATAGTGCTGCCTTCTTCAACAAATACTCAACATAGGGCTTCAGTCTGTCTTCTTCTACCTTCCATCTTTCGTTGGCGTGCTCGATAACCAGTAAAGAATCTCCTATTACTTCGACCTCCTTAGCGCCGGATGCAAGAAGAGCTTCCATTCCCATGATGCACGCTTCATTTTCTGCCATGTTGTTAGTGACCGGGAACAACAGTCTCTTGCACATGGTTATGACTTCGCCGTTAAGTGCTTCTATAACAATACCAGCCCCAGCTCCGCTTCTGTTAGCTGATCCATCAAAGTACAATCTCCAAGCTCCTGTGTCAATACTCAGCAAATGTTCATCCGGAAACTCCAATTCCCAAGATTCGTCGTCTGTCACAGGGTTTTCTGCTAGGAATTCTGCCACTGCTCGACCTTTGACCGTCTTCTTCGTTGCGAACTCCGCATCCACACTAGACATTTGAATCAACCACTTGGACAACCGTCCCTCTAGAGTAGGCGTTCTCTGCAAATACTTCAGTGGATCAATTTTGGAGACAAAAGTGACCTTGAAGGAATTGAAATACGGCCTCAATTTCTTTATCGACCACACTACTGCCATGCATGTTTTCTCAATCAGATTGTATTTCTCTTCGATAGGCAGTAGTTTCTTACTGATGTAGTAAATGGCTTTCTCTACTCCAGCGGCATTCGGCTGTACCAACATTGCTCCCACTCCTGCATCTTCTATAGATAGGTATAAGATCAGAGGCTCTCCTGGTCTTGGTGAACTAAGCACCGATGGATTCACCAGGTATTTCTTTATGTGGTCAAAGGCTTTCTGGCAATCTTCATTCCACTTAACTGGCTGATTCTTTTTCAGTAACTTGAAAATTGGAGCACAGGTGATGGATAACCTCAAAATAAATCTACTGATGTACTGGATTTTACCCAGGAAGCTTCTCACCTGACGTTCTGTTCTCGACGGTTCCATATCCTGAATGGCTTTTATTTTGTCTGGGTCAACCTCAATCCCATTGGGTCCTACCACAAAACCCAACAATTTTCCCTTCGTCACTCCGAATACACACTTCTTGGGATTAAGCCTCAAATTATACTGTTTGACCCGTGTGAAGAACTTCTCCAGCATCTCTGCATGTTCTTCCTGTGTTTTTGTCATGATCACCATATCATCTACATACACTTCCAATCCTTTATGGATCATATCATGAAATAACGTAGTAGCCATCCTCTGATATGTTGCCCCGGCGTTCTTTAGTCCAAATGGCATCACTCTGTAGCAAAATGTTCCGAAGTCTGTGGTGAAAGCAGTCTTATGTTTATCCACTAAGGCCATCAATATCTGGTTATATCCGGAGAATCCGTCCATGATAGAATAACATCCCATCCCAGCAGCATTGTCTATCAAAACATCTATGTGTGGAAGTGGAAAGTCATCTTTGGGCGAGGCTTTGTTCAGGTCCCTGTAGTCGACACAGACCCTTATCCTGCCATCTTTCTTCAACACAGGGACTATATTTGCCAACCATTCCGAATAGTGTACTACTTCTAAGAATCCTGCATCCAACTGCTTCTGGACTTCCGCTTTGATCTTGTCCTGCCATTCTGGTCTGACCCTTCTCCTTTTCTGCTTTACTTGCTTAACACTCGGATCAGTAGGAATGAAGTGCTCCGCTATTGATCTGTCGATCCCTGGCATGTCCGTGTAGCTCCAGGGAAATACCTCTGAATTTCTTCTAATGCATTCTTGAAGGTCCTGTCTGAGCTCAGGTTTGAAGTCTGATCCGATTTCAATTATTTTAGGATCTTCGGTGGTGCTTAAATTAAATGCAAAATTATGCAATGCATTTATGTCAAATATGCGAGTGGTATAATCAATGCCATGAACGTGACAATCAGGAAAACAAGAAAACAAATAGTCAAAGTTCACTTCCATTGATTGAAATAAAAGAGGAAAACCATCCATATTGTTCTCAAAACAAGCATCAGAAAAACAAAACACAGGATTCACTGCTTGTTCAATACATCCATTACAAGTATCTTTAATTGTCTGGATCACTTCATTTGGATCTGTGCTTTCTTCTTCTTCCGCCGGGGTAGCTTCTTTCTTGGCCTCTCCCTGCTCCATCATCTCCTTCGTCTTCCTCTCTGCCTCTTCGGCATCTTCAGCGGCTAGAACTGACTGTAGGATCCTCGCCTTGGCCTTTTGCTCTTGCACTGACTTGGAAGCTTCATCCCCAATCCCCAAGAAATCTTCGAATTCGGATATCTTCTTCAACCAATCAGATGCAGTACTTGCTTCTGTCATGCATACCATAAACTCGGTTCCATCCACCAGCTGTTCCAAAGAAGGTTCGGGCGACTTGACCAGCTTCTCCTCATAATCGGTCATAAATATCTCCAAGCCGGGATAGGTCTTTCCTCTGCTCTGAAATTCCCCTTCAGCTTGTGGAACAAAGAAGATCTGATTCAAGTTTGGCCCTTTGACCGGAGATCAAATCTCATATCTTTCCTTCTTTCTATTTTCAGAATACCCCAGTCCACGCTTGTCTTGCTGCCCCAATGCCGATGAGAGAGGCTCAAACCTTCCTTGCAACTCCCGGCCCAAACCTTTGCCGTACTACCAATTCATCTTCTTCATCATCTTTCTCGAAAAAGGACTCATGCTGTTTACTGCACTCTTGCTCTTGGCCGTGAATGCATCCATTACTGCCACTTGAAAGCCCGATAACGGTACCGCCAGCTCTAAGCCTTCCACAATTGCTACACTCAGATCCTCTTGCGCATTGACTGTTACCACATCTGTTCCCCACGAAATTTTCACTTTTCTATGCAGAGTGGATGGAACCGTACCTAGAGGATGGAGCCACGGTCTCCCTAACAAAAGAGCATAGTTGGCTAAGATGTCAAGCACAACTACGTCTACCCAACTTTCTACTGCCCCTGTGGATATCTTTGCTTTGAAGGTCCCTTTTGCATTCCGCATAGTGTTATCATAAGCCTTGACCACCATGTTGGATGGTTCAAGCTCTGATTGTTCGATCTTGAACTTAGACAGCATCTTCAGCGGACATACACATAGTGCTGATCCGTTGTCCACCATCACATTCCGGGTGTCTCGTCCATTGACGGCAATCTGAATATACAGTGGCTTACAGTGGTTCCTTCCTTCTGGTGGGAGGTCTGAATCAAAGAAAGTGACTTCGCCTATTCTCCGCTGTAGCACATTGATCATGTCAACACTTTGGATCCGAGCCGGCACTCTGACGAAAGTCATGGCTTCAAATAAGGCTTCTCTATGGTCTTTAGATGCTATCAGCAAATCCCATATTGAAATGTCTGCTCTGGTTCTTTGTAATTGACTCAGTACTGAGCTGGCGGTCACCCCACTAGGTGTCTTGCTCTGACTGGTTTCTCCAACTTCGACAGCCTTCTTTTGCCCTTTCACTACCTCCTCTTCTTTCTTTTTCTCTATTGGTTCCTCTCCGCCTTTCCCTGTCACTTTCTTCTTTGCTCCATCAACAGAAATCTCTTTTCCCTTAGCCTGCATACTGCTCTTGGGATTGTACACTCGCCCACTGCGGGTTAAGCTCTGAACACCTACTTCATTCACTTCTTCCTCACTGCTATAGTACCATTGTTCCTCTTGGTCGGCTCAACTCTTTTGAATGGCAAGCTGGAGTTGCTCATCCTCATCTTCCGGCACATCGCCTACCTTCACAGTGATACTTTTCTCGATTTCAATCTTCACTGGCACCTTCTCTTCCTCATCACTACTACAGTCGTCCCATATATTCAACATGGCGCACACCCGCTCTTCCCATTCTGCTTCGGCTAATACTATCTCTTCTAGTAATCCGCTATCAATCGCATTGATCGATCCACCCGATTGAGACTTACGAGGCAGGTAGTTGTACTGATATTGAGGAAGTGGATTGTTCTTAGTGCTTGGCTTGCTCTTTTCCGAAGGCTTGGTAATTTTTCCACTGTCAATTAAATCTTGAATATCGTGCCTTAATTTGAAACATTCATCAGTTGAATGCCCTTTGCACTGATGGTAATCACAATTTCGGTCCATATACCTCCCTCGCACGGGTTTAGTCGGATCGACTGGCAGCTTCGACAACACCCCGTTCTCGATGCATGATCTTAGCACCGTGCTCAAGGGTCTTCCTAAGTCAATGAACTCTCTCCTAATTCTCTCATTAACTGCCCCCACTACGGCATTATTGGTTCCTGACTGGTTCTGATTACTTCTTCCAGCAACTCTATCACCATAAGAAGTCCGGTAGTTACCAAACCCTCTATTCTTCTTCTTTTCTTCCTTGTACAATTCCTCGATGTTTAAACCGGCACTTTGACCCAAAGAAAAATCGGTGAGAGGCTGAGTCAACATCCTTTCCTTGAAGAAGGGTAACAAGCTCCTACTGAAGATACGGATCAACTCTTTAACTTTTGGCCTTGTCTGAACTCTATACAACTTAGTTCTCCACCTTCTGTAGTAATCGGAAAAGCTTTCATCCTTCCCTTGTCTTAAACTCTCCAGATCACGCAGACTGAACTCATCACTCTCTTCAGTCTTGAAATGTTTGAGAAAAGCTGTCTGCAGTTTGATCCAATTCTTCTGAACCTCCTCGTCTAAACCGTCATACCATCTCTTATAGTCCTTGTGTAGTGTTTGCGGGAATGCTCGCAAAACATCTTCCTCGTTATACCGGTTCATTTGGGATACTCGGAGAAATTCAGACAAGTGAGAACGAGGATCATTATCTCCTTCAAATATAGAATGCTTGAAGGTCTTGAATGAGGCCGAACTGGTCGGGTGCAAAACATACTCAGTTATGTGAAAATTGGTGGCCGGGTCTTTCTCCTTTACTGCCGCCATTTTGTCGAATCTTTCTTTCAGGTCAGCGAGTTGCTTGAGCACATCATTTTCGACTGGGACAGTGTTTCCGACAGAAGCCTGATTACTTGACACAGGTTCTGGAATTGGCCTTTCTTCAGCCACAGGTTGGCTACCCGAAGGGGGAGTATTCTGATTTTGGGCCCTGTCTTGAGCAAGAGCCGCAGCCACAATTTGTGCAATAGTTCTTATCTGAGCCTCAGAAAATCCGGTCTCATTTTTCGTGTTATCGGCCATTTCTACTGAATCTGAATTGGGCTCTGAATCTGATGAACTGGACTGATTCACGGAGCTAACTGGATTAAATTCGGGGATTGGGGATGTTCTGATTAAACGCTGACCAGGACGTCGATTCCAAACTCTCAAAGTAGTTTCCCGGGAAGGATCAATTCTGACAAAAAATTTCTGAGTTAAAGAGGGTCCTGCATGTATGCATGTGAAAATGAAAGCACATAGGATGAGAGATGCATTTCTAATGCGCTAAAGCCGGTATGGAAATAAGATCTCGATTTCGGTGACCGGATCAAAAATTCGATATGAATAATGCATCAACAACTTATTTTGTATTTGAACATTTCAAGCATTATCTGTCGTCAATCGTTCCTTTTGGATTTACGATCAACTATTTTCTCTCGAATCCCTAACTTTTGCCTCGGAATGAAAGAATTTCCGAGCGGGATTTTACTTTTGTCATTGTTTATTATTTTTGTATCCTTACTTTTTGCCTTGGAACATATGGTCCCAAGCAGGATTTTCTTTTATTTTATTACAAAATTTTATAATCTCTCACTTATTTTCAGATAATGCGAGAAATGTTGAAATACAAAGGAATTGCAACCCCCTTATAACTCCCCTTTTCTTTTGGGTATTGATTCGCTATAAGTAATTGCATTATATTATTCATAACGAATTTGAAATCCGGTCTCAAAATCAAGGTGTAATACCCCGAATTTTTATTTTTAAAACTTTAGAATTTTTATTAAATCAAAAATCCAGATTTATGATGATATGGGCTGTTAAGATCGAGTATTTCTAATTGAGCCCAAAGTTTTACGAATTGGGCTCAAGCCCAAAAACATATTATTTAGAATTTTCGTTTGGGTAATACTTAAAATTTCGATGAAAATAAAATGGAACACTAATTGTTAATCGATTAAAAATGTGTCTATATATATGTAACTACTAGATAAATTAATCAGCCTAAAATTAAAAATCTTTGTTATTAATATTTTATGAATAAATTGAGAAAATATTACGGAACTGAACAAAATAATCAAATAAATTGAACCGGATGTGAATACTCAAATTTTGAGGCTCAAAAGGTCAGTTTTCCCGGACTGCAAACGGTCCGGCCGGAGAAGCCTCCGGAACGAAAAAAACTAGAAAGTTTGTCGGCCGCGGCAGTGGCAGCCACCCTTAGCGGCTGTGGTCGCCCATGAATACTCAATTTTTGAGGCTCAGAAAGCCTATTCTCCCGGACTGCAAACAGTTCGGCCGGACCGGAGGCCATTTTGGAAATTTACCGAAAATATGCCAATATGGTACTTGAAATGTCCAAAAAATTACGAGGATCACGGAACTGGTCTCGGAATATTTTTTGGAAGTCCGGAACTCCCGGAAAAGCCTCCGGAACGAAAAAAAAAGAAAAAGAAAGGGGAAAAGGCACGCATGCCCGCCCAGCGTGGGCGGGCACACCCGCCCAAGCCAGGCGGGCATGCCCGCCCAGCATGGGCGGGCACGCCCGCCCACACCAGGCGGGCATGCCCGCCCTCGAAGGCGGGCATGGGCGCCCGGGTGCGTTTTTTTTCCTATAAAAAGAGGCCCCGGGGCTCCGTTTTGAGGCACTCAGTCTGTGTTGACGGACGCTCCTTCTCCCTACGCTCTTTGCGATTCTTTACTGCTTTCTTGCATTTTTTAATTTTAATTTTATTTTATTGTTGTGATACTTGGTCACTTAAAATTAAATTAAAATTAATTCCCTTAACGAGGAGCTTAACCTGGAGTTAAGAAGCGGTCGACGATTAAATCAGGTACGTAAACAAAACTCTGCCTATTTAATTTTAGCACTTCATGCATGCTTCTCTTCTACTCCTTTTAATTCTATAACTGCATAAATGCATTCATGTCATCATATAGGCAAGTAAATTGCCTCAATTAAAGTATGATTAAGCTAAATGCCCGGTTAATTAATAATCGTGGTATTAAAAGCTTAAATCCGACAATATCGGCTTAAAATATCTAGTCAATCAATGGCTATGGTATGATTGCCTTTATTTCGAACAATTTTCGGCTTAAGTCCAGTTCATCAATAATTGTGACTAAGTAGCCTAAATTATTCACGTTCTTTTGGCATTAAATTGCCTACATTGCAGTTTGATTAATTACTTTTGGTAAACAAATTGCCAATAAGTAAGATCAGTTATTTTTTAGCAATAAAACGCTTAAATAAAAGTTTTGGCAAAATGCCTTAAAACTAAATCAATCTTTTTGGCTTTAAAGCCTTAAATCATTCAATTTTGGCGACAGTCGCCTAAATAAATCATCAATCAATTTTGGCAACATCTAAATCGACACTTTTTGCTAAAAGCTTTCAAACCAACACATTCTGGCTAAAAGCCTTTAAAATCAATTTTTTCGGCAATTAAATTGCCTAAATCACAAAATGTTTTGGCTAAAAGCCTTAATTCATCTTTTTGGCAAACAAATAAGTCCAATCAACATTTTTTTGGCACACAAATAAGTCCAATCAACACTTTTTGGCAAAATGCCTAAAACAATCAATTCTTTGGCACAATGCCTAAACAAAAATGCACAAAGCATACACACACTCATGCATAAAGCATCCCCATTCAAAGCCCTCTAAAAGAGGCCTATCGAACTACGTTGACTTTGATCTTCCATTCGAACGGAAGTACGTAGGCACGTTTGGGATTTAACCCCGGGCGGCAAGTCAAAATCATCATAAACATTTTCATTTGTCCAAATTACCTTGCAAAACATTCATTCATGGTTAGTTCATCAGCATGACATAGTCTCGGGATCCACCTCAGGTTCGCAGATTATGCCTTAGACATTGGGATAATTAATCTAGTAACTAGGTTAACTAAAATTGGAGTCATTTAGGGTTTTTTCCTAGTTTGCCCTAAAACAATTAAACAAGGTGGCGACTCATACATTCACGTGCATTTCTTCCCTTAGTCACATGCATTCACATTGCATTCTCGGATGTTTTGGGGAGGGGTTCACACCGGACCCAAAAATAAAATTAATTTTTCAAAAACCAGATGAAAAATCCATAAATCAATTGAAAAACCAAGCTAAAACCATGATTTAAACCAAACCAGACTCGAATCGACCCAAACCCCATCCACCAATAAGAAAATTCTCAAAAAAAAAAAAAAAAAAAAAAAAGAGAAAGAAAAGAGAAACGAGAAGAGAGACTCAGTGGTCTCTCTCTCGCTCTTCTCTCTCAACAAACCCCCCTCCCCTTTTCTTCTCGTTCTCCGACCACTGGCCGCCAAATCCGGCAAATAGATACTCTAAAAATATCTACTCGTCGCAAGGAGTTTGATTTAAACTTTGGTTTGCGCGATTTGAGCCCGGATTGAGAGAAATCTCGACCGAAACGTTTAGCACCATTGCAACAACTTCTCCGGCGATTTCCCATCGTTTCCGATGACTTGAGGCGTCGAGGTAGGTGTTGATCGACTCCTCTCTTCTTCCTCTTTCATTTGGTAGGCTCCTCGTCGACTGTAATAGCCGGAATCGAAAAACCCAAAATGGGTATCACCGAACCTTTCCGGTCAATTTTCGGCCAAATAGTTCACACCCACCTTGATTTGAATACATATCAGTGATCCTCTCATCGAAACGAATAAAATGATGTATCGTTTGTCAATTTTGGTGAAGGTTAAATTTTTCGGCCACCATGCACGGCGGCGACGGCGGTGGTCCGGCGAGGCTCCGGCGAGACTCCGGCGAAGACCCCGAGAGACAGAATGATCTCCTCTTCGCGCGGATCACGGACATAAAATCTGATTTTCAATCGGTACACTCTAAAGCTTAATTCGCAATTTTTGAATAAATCCCGAATTAATTAATTAATGAACTTAATTAAGTATTTAAGTAAATTAAATTAAATTAAATTAAATATTGTTAAATATATTTCATGAATATTAATTATAACTATAAGGTTGGTACTAAAATATATATTCCTAGCTAATAATAACTTTTAGGAATTTTATTAACAAATAAATACTTATAAAACAATTAATTTTAATGGGCTATGTGAATTAAGTGACCGAATAAATGACGGTTATGGCGGACGGGATTAGTGGATATGAATTTGCCCTATGGATGGGCTGTGCGTGTGGATTTGTGAAAATTTGATAAATTTGGTAGTACAGTTTATAGAGGAAATGCTGCCGAAATTTCGGCGAACACTTAGTAAAGAAATCCGTAATAGATAATACTACTAAAATGATTATCGTTTGTGATATTATATTATCAATCGTATTATTACTATTAATAATATTATTATGATTAATATTCGTATTCTTCTTAGCGTTATTATAAAATATTACTTAACGGATAACTAAACGTTTTATTTAAAGGCGATAAATTAGAATAAATAAATAAATAAGGAAACCCAATATATATCTTAATAAGTGAATTAAATGACTGGAAACCAAACCTAATAAACGAATATGAAAAAGAATCTTTCAAATTAAACTTCTTACTTAGAATTTTATTGTTTATTTTAGAGGTTTATAAAATTCTGAAATGCGAGGACAAAGGCTGGAAGCATGTGGCTAGAAAGGCAGTCCCCTTAGAGGGCAATAAAGAACTGTGAGTAGTGTTAGATAATTCGCCTCATCCGCCTGCATGCATGCATTCACGGCTAAATGTTATCATGCATTATTTTATTGAAGTGCCATATTATGATGCACTATTTGTTGATAGTAAAAATTGTTTGATTACTTGTGTTATGAATATACTGTGCCTTGTTTGTGTGGAATTGGGATGAAGTGGACCACCATGGGTTTGTGAGGACAGTCTGTGATATGGATCCTGAATATGATATGATATTGACCGTCGGCCAGGAAAATGGGAGATCGGCGCCCCCGTGTGCACCTGATGATATGGGTTATATAGAACCACAGGATGGCCTCTTGTTGTTGCGCACCTGATAATCTAGATTTGATTGTAGCCCGCAGGGTGGCCTCCTGTTGTGAGCACTTGATGATCTAGATTGGATGGAGACCACCGGGTTGCCTCCTGTTGGTATGGAAAAGAAAAGAGAGAGAATGGAAAAACAATGAGAGGACTGGTCAGTGAGGATTAGACCAGTTGGCCGTATGGGGGATCGGCTCCCTAGTGCACATGTATGAGAGGGCGAGCCATGTGTGAGGACGGCTCGTTGGGGTTTCAGGTGGTGCTACTGACTAATTTCCACGTGATGTGATTATATGAAGGTGATAATAATTGTGATTGCTGTTGTATTGCCCTTTGTGTGACAAACTGCATGATCATATAACTAAATGGGTGACCACATTAAAATATTTTAGCATTTGTACGATTGTGTGGGGTGAGAGAGTTATCTAATCCTGCTCACTGAGTTTAGTACTCACCCCCCTTCCAACCTCCCCAGCTAATAGATGTAAAGAAGAATCCTGGAGTCCAAACGAACGAACGAGATGTGGATTGATAAGAGTAATAATTATTGAATATGTAAATGCAAAGGGTAGCGAATTATGGAGTAGAGTTCCGCAATTGTATTCCAACTGGGTTGTAAATGAACAAATAGAGTACAAACATTTATTATTTGGATTGTATTTTGGATATAATCGTGACATAAATTATTGGGCCTGAATCCACAATTGTGATTAGAATGCGAGTTTTAAATAGTACAGGCTTACTACGGGCTTCGGGGGCCTTAAGCCTACCCAGGTCTTAGTGCCGATCCGGCCCATGGAAATGGGTCGTGACAAAGTTGGTATCAGAGCATAAGTTGGGCCGTAGGAATCAATTGCGGAACATAGGAAATTAAATAGAGAACTCCTATGTTGGGATCGGCCGTAACCAACAAAGGAGCTGTAGTCGGGATTGAATTCCATTTTAGTGCCGGTGGACGCATCGTGCACGAGGATGGAAGGAAATCTGTATGAAACTTAGGATGAGAATTAAAAATACAAAAATAATAGGGAATTATAAAAAGTGTCCGGGTAACTGACGTTTCTAAAATAAATACTTTGAGTTTTGCTAAATCCCCTCCATCTATTTTGAAGCAGAGGATCAATTGGAAATTGGTGTAATGGCCTGATCACCCAGTACACCATGATTCGACAGGAGACACTGCTTCGAAAATTATTTGAAATTATTTAGAAAAGAAGTCGGAGTTTTAAAGATAATAAGAAAGTAAATTTATTTGAACTACGATTTGAGAAACATGTTTTATTATTTGCTTATTGGAAATTGTTTTGAA
Source organism: Jatropha curcas (assembly GCF_041381405.1). Taxonomy (NCBI): domain Eukaryota; kingdom Viridiplantae; phylum Streptophyta; class Magnoliopsida; order Malpighiales; family Euphorbiaceae; genus Jatropha; species Jatropha curcas. Next base: position 20,619,918 of record NC_143153.1, read on the forward strand.
GTTGCAATTAATTGTTTGGTTTTATTATTTTGTCGGCATGTCAAAAATTTATCTGATTTTAGAATTTAAATTATTTACAATGATTGCATGTTTGATTAAATTTTTATCATATTGTCTATCCCGAGGACTAAATTAGGCCTATAGAAATTAATACTGATAACTTAATAATAAATAGTATAGAATATGAATCTGACAGAAAATGTCAATTAAGATGTAGATTAAATTCTAGAAATGTTACTGTTAGGGATTAAAAAGTGAAAATGGTAATTTAAATTAAATCAAGGGTTAGAAAAGGAGGATCTAAGACAAATAATCATAATAGACAAGAAATCCTCAATTATTCAAGGCGAAACTTAAGAATATAAAAGAAAATGTTAAATGAATTATGTGCTTGAATGTGAAGAACATAATGTTAATTGAATAGGTCAAATTAATTATAGCAATATAAAATAATGTAAACATGATAAAGAAGCAGGTAAAACTTCCTCTGAACAATTAGTATGAAGGGTAAAATTTTGGGTGTTTTAATATAGAATTAAAGTGGTTAGTGAATAATTGGGCAAAAGTTGTGAAGTTAAAATTTGATTAATATGGAAAAGATTGACTAATAGTTAATAGAAGTAATTACAAGCCATGAAATAATTATGAATCTATTATAATAAAATGAGCAATTAGATTGACTCGATAATAGACTTATGGGACTAATGTGTAACTAAGGGATAGTTGGTATAATCTAAAAAATTAATAAGGTGAAAGTTTAGTTTGTAATAAATTTATTAGACATTATATAATTAAGATCCTAGCACATGTAGGATACTTAAAGGGCTAGACTAAGTTCATAAATCTATTATAATAAAATGAATGTAGAAGATGGTGAATAACTTTAAATCACAAATGGGAAATGAATGGGGAAAGGAACGTGGATGCTGTAGGAAAGCTTAATAAATTAAGGAAATTGGATGTATGTAGGTAGAGAGTTATGTAGAAAGGGCTAATACTACTTATTAAATTTAAAGAACACTTATATAAAATCTGCTTTAAAGAATTAAGTGCGAAATTAGATCGAGGTGCTAAATAAAATAAAATAAAAGTTAATAAATTCGGAAGAGAATAAAGGTCAAAGATAACTCATAATAATGAAATAGAGATTGAAAAATTAGAATAAAGAAATCTGAGAAGCAATGACCTTAGGATGGAAATAAATTTTGTGTAAAATAATGGTTTTACGCCTTAGATTCATGTACCCATCCTTAAAACTCTTTTACGGATAAGACTTAAATGAGGTTGTGTACACTAAGGAGATATGAAGGATAAAAGAAAGATTAAAATGAATCAAAAGGCTAAAGAATTTGGATAAGACTAGGGGATGTTAAATCGTAGAAAAGCCGATGATGATAATATGGTCAATTAATTTATCTAATGTGGAATACTAGAATAAATAATTAGAAACAAATTGGGAAAGAAGAAAAATTCAGATGTAAGAAATATACATATAAAAAAAATAAAAAAAAATAATGATGATGATAAAATAAATAACTAAATAAATAAAGATAAAATAATAATATAAATATAAATCACTACTGAAAATAACTTTTGGAAAAATTTAAGGTGTGGACCAATCTACTTGAGAGGCTAGTAATAGCGAAAGGAATAGTAATGATGGAGATTAGAATATTCTTGGTTTAAGAGGATCATTTAGGGATGAAATATGTAACATTAGACTGGAACTAGATGATTTCAGGATTGTCCTCGTGGAGATAGACAATTCATTTTTGTTAAATACCAAAAGGTTTTAGAAAATACAATGAGTATTGATTTTCAAACTTCATGAAAATATTTTTATACCACGATTGAGATTGGTTTAAAATAAAAGTAAATGCAAATTTCTATTAAAAGAATTTCAAGGTTTTGTGTGAGTGACATGCCGATGTTTTTAAAAGTGGAAAAGGAAAATTATTTTAAAAGTTTTTAAATAGTCAGTTACCCATAGGATGGTCCACCTAGGCTGTAGTTGTTAACCCATTCGTCGAATTTTTGAATAAACGATTAATCTACCAATTTATATCTGTGAATATTAGTAAATAAAGACTTAAATTGCTCAAAAATCCTTAGTAGACGCATTTGATGAAAGGTTTGATATGAGATAACTAGTGTTGTAGACCATTATTATAAATGAACCCACTGAAATAAATTCTTTCTTAAGAAAAAGAGATATGACATCAATAAAAGAAATGAATTTATTAAGGTAGAAATTAACTTGGTATAAGAGATACAAATTAGTGAAACTTTGAAAGAGGTATATTAAGAATTGAAATTTTAATACTATGCCTTTTAGACTACAAGGAATTGTGACAAATCAGAACTAAAGAGACTTGATATGTAAATTTAAACTTTCAGGTAATTTACGAGTTCATAAGAAAACTAGTCAACTTTAGGGGATGTTTTGAAGTTAAAAGATATGTTACTACAATACAATTTAAATATGTGACAATTAATTTTTCCGAGCTCTTCAATAAATATTAAATTAATTAATTTAAATCCTGACAGGATGGTTGTCGGTAAAGAAAAAGAATATTCGAAGTTGATCCTCCTGTGAGACAAAGCTTTGACTTAAATTGATTAGGGGGCTATCTTAAACTGATATCAGTAGTAGATGTAAACAACCCATAAATGTATTAAACAATTAAACTTCAAGAGGAAAGTTCGAGAATAGTTATTGAATTAGTGAAATGTACAGTTACTAGTTGATATTAGTTGAGAAAAATTAAGTGAAACGAACTGTGAAGTGAATCGTCAAGTAATTAATAAAATTTATGCCAACGAAAGGATGAAAGACATGAACTAAGTCGAGGTGTAGATAATAAGGTGGCAATGTGCTAACCTGAGAAACTAGAAATGATAAGGTGAAATGGATAAATTCAAGGAAAGTTATAAATACCTTGTTAGACTAAATAATAAAAGAGAAGATAGATAAATTGATATGATATTTTAAAACTTGAATAAATAAAAATAAAAATAAAAATAAAAATAATAAAAAAATAATAATAATTTTAAACAATTAGCTTATGTATTATAAATATGGATTAGGGCCTTGCTATTATTTCATAAATAAGGTATAAACTGAACTGTCATATGAAAACGAGTAAATTATGTAATTCAGAGTTGGGTGAAAGAAATGGAATTAATGAAGCCTACTTAATTGGTGTGATGTCGGAATAGTAAGACACCATTAGGTCGGGACTCATGAACTATTATTGAAATAATAGATATTAGGTTGAAACGATAGTGATCTATAAGCCGTGAAAAATCATGATTCGTAGTATAAAGAAATTAAGTGGAAGGAATACTTAAATAAGTATGCTTCAATATCCTTAAGATGAATTAACAAGCAACATAAGTGAAATGAGAGGATATTATGAAAGTCAACTTTTAATGATAAATGTTCAGATAATTTATGGAATAAGTGATAGACATAGGGATGGCGATTAAATAAAGAGTGTAGAAATTCCTATAGAGTGAGCTCGAATAACCCTACGATATTATAGATAACGAAAATTACAAGAAAATTTTTCTTAAAATTTTGGATTAAAGTAACAATTTTTTTTACTTTGATTAAGAAAAGATTTAGTGCTAACATATGGGAATTTAATGAATCATTTCTTATTATAGGTAAATTAAATTTCAAATTGTTTTGTTTTTGCAAATTATATATTTGGTTTTCATAAAGAAATGCGTAATAAAATTTAATATATATATATATATAGTAAGCATTTTATTGAAAGGCTGGGTTAATTATAAGATTTTTATTTCAAAAGATTTCCTAGCAACGGAATTTTATTCTAAATATGACAATTGGCGGTAGAAATACAATCAAAATACCCCACTCACTTTGCTTCCTCAGTCTGTATTTTCGCTCTTGAGCTGTCTCCTTGGTATTGGAAGCAATTTCTTATAACTTTACAATTTTCCATGCGTCCACTCTTATTCTGTCCCACTAGATTCAATTCGAGGACGAATTGTCTTAAGGGGGGGAGATTGTAATACCCCGAATTTTTATTTTTAAAACTTTAGAATTTTTATTAAATCAAAAATCCAGATTTATGATGATATGGGCTGTTAAGATCGAGTATTTCTAATTGAGCCCAAAGTTTTACGAATTGGGCTCAAGCCCAAAAACATATTATTTAGAATTTTCGTTTGGGTAATACTTAAAATTTCGATGAAAATAAAATGGAACACTAATTGTTAATCGATTAAAAATGTGTCTATATATATGTAACTACTATATAAATTAATCAGTCTAAAATTAAAAATCTTTGTTATTAATATTTTATGAATAAATTGAGAAAATATTATGGAACTGAACAAAATAATCAAATAAATTGAACCGGACCCAAAAATAAAATTAATTTTTCAAAAACCAGATGAAAAATCCATAAATCAATTGAAAAACCAAGCTAAAACCATGATTTAAACCAAACCAGACTCGAATCGACCCAAACCCCATCCACCAATAAGAAAATTCTAAAAAAAAAAAAAAAAAAAAAAAAAAAAAAAAAAGAGAAACGAGAAGAGAGACTCAGTGGTCTCTCTCTCGCTCTTCTCTCTCAACAAACCCCCCCTCCCCTTTTCTTCTCGTTCTCCGACCACCGGCCGCCAAATCCGGCAAATAGATACTCTAAAAATATCTACTCGTCGCAAGGAGTTTGATTTAAACTTTGGTTTGCGCGATTTGAGCCCGGATTGAGAGAAATCTCGACCGAAACATTTAGCACCGTTGCAACAACTTCTCCGGTGATTTCCCATCGTTTCCGATGACTTGAGGCGTCGAGGTAGGTGTTGATCGACTCCTCTCTTCTTCCTCTTTCATTTGGTAGGCTCCTCGTCGACTGTAATAGCCGGAATCGGAAAACCCAAAATGGGTATCACCGAACCTTTCCGGTCAATTTCCGGCCAAATAGTTCACACCCACCTTGATTTGAATACATATTAGTGATCCTCTCATCGAAACGAATAAAATGATGTATCGTTTGTCAATTTTGGTGAAGGTTAAATTTTCCGGCCACCATGCACGGCGGCGATGGCGGTGGTCCGGCGAGGCTCCGGCGAGACTCCGGCGAAGACCCCGAGAGGCAGAATGATCTCCTCTTCGCGCGGATCACGAACATAAAATCTGATTTTCAATCGGTACACTCTAAAGCTTAATTCGCAATTTTTGAATAAATCCCGAATTAATTAATTAATGAACTTAATTAAGTATTTAAGTAAATTAAATTAAATTAAATTAAATATTGTTAAATATATTTCATGAATATTAATTATAACTATAAGGTTGGTACTAAAATATATATTCCTAGCTAATAATAACTTTTAGGAATTTTATTAACAAATAAATACTTATAAAACAATTAATTTTAATGGGCTATGTGAATTAAGTGACCGAATAAATGACGGTTATGGCGGACGGGATTAGTGGATATGAATTTGCCCGATGGATGGGCTGTGCGTGTGGATTTGTGAAAATTTGATAAATTTGGTAGTACAGTTTATAGAGGAAATGCTGCCGAAATTTCGGCGAACACTTAGTAAAGAAATCCGTAATAGATAATACGACTAAAATGATTATCGTTTGTGATATTATATTATCAATCGTATTATTACTATTAATAATATTATTATGATTAATATTCGTATTCTTCTTAGCGTTATTATAAAATATTACTTAACGGATAACTAAACGTTTTATTTAAAGGCGATAAATTAGAATAAATAAATAAATAAGGAAACCCAATATATATCTTAATAAGTGAATTAAATGACTGGAAACCAAAACTAATAAACTAATATGAAAAAGAATCTTTCAAATTAAACTTCTTACTTAGAATTTTATTGTTTATTTTAGAGGTTTATAAAATTCTGAAATGCGAGGACAAAGGCTGGAAGCATGTGGCTAGAAAGGCAGTCCCCTTAGAGGGAAATAAAGAACTGTGAGTAGTGTTAGATAATTCGCCTCATCCGCCTGCATGCATGCATTCACGGCTAAATGTTATCATGCATTATTTTATTGAAGTGCCATATTATGATGCACTATTTGTTGATAGTAAAAATTGTTTGATTACTTGTGCTATGAATATACTGTGCCTTGTTTGTGTGGAATTGGGATGAAGTGGACCACCATGGGTTTGTGAGGACGGTCTGTGATATGGATCCTGAATATGATATGATATTGACCGTCGGCCAGGAAAATGGGAGGTCGGCGCCCCCGTGTGCACCTGATGATATGGGTTATATAGAACCACAGGATGGCCTCTTGTTGTTGCACACCTGATAATCTAGATTTGATTGTAGCCCGCAGGGTGGCCTCCTGTTGTGAGCACTTGATGATCTAGATTGGATGGAGACCACCGGGTTGCCTCCTGTTGGTATGGAAAAGAAAAGAGAGAGAATGGAAAAACAATGAGAGGACTGGTCAGTTAGGATTAGACCAGTTGGCCGTATGGGGGATCGGCTCCCTGGTGCACATGTATGAGAGGGCGAGCCATGTGTGAGGACGGCTCGTTGGGGTTTCAGGTGGTGCTACTGACTAATTTCCACGTGATGTGATTATATGAAGGTGATAATAATTGCGATTGCTGTTGTATTGCCATTTGTGTGACAAACTGCATGATCATATAACTAAATGGGTGACCACATTAAAATATTTTAGCATTTGTACGATTGTGTGGGGTGAGAGAGTTATCTAATCCTGCTCACTGAGTTTAGTACTCACCCCCCTTCCAACCTCCCCAGGTAATAGATGTAAAGAAGAATCCTGGAGTCCAAACGAACGAACGAGATGTGGATTGATAAGAGTAATAATTATTGAATATGTAAATGCAAAGGGTAGCGAATTATGGAGTAGAGTTCCGCAATTGTATTCCAACTGGGTTGTAAATGAACAAATAGAGTATAAACATTTATTATTTGGATTGTATTTTGGATATAATCGTGAAATAAATTATTGGGCCTGAATCCACAATTGTGATTAGAATGCGAGTTTTAAATAGTACAGGCTTACTACGGGCTTCGGGGGCCTTAAGCCTACCCAGGTCCTAGTGCCGGTCCGGCCCATGGAAATGGGTCGTGACACAAGTTCAAATGTCCATACCGAACATTAGCTCTTATTAATGCATGGCTGAAAAGGAAGGTGTTACATGGTGCATGAATGTCACAACGTATGTACAGTTTATAGCAAACAGGGGAACGGGAGTTGGGAAATGCATGCCTTCCTACCTTATTCCTCCCACACACGGATTCCATTGGTATAAATTCCGACATCTGTTTCCTAGGAATTGGTCTAATCTCGACAACCAACAGGGGGTTTTGAGATTGACGATATAAACTCTCGGAAATGAATGCGGTATTACAACAGCAAATAGCATCGGGTGCACCCTAGGGGAAGTAACTAAAGCTTCGAACTATGTGCATGGGCTTCGGTCTCATCGGGCTGAACAAGGTCTGGGTTCCGCAAACAGGATTCGGGCTTTGTTGGGCCTACTCCTTTTGACGCACCTTTAAGGTACTAGGCTTGCGGTTGGTAGTAATGTTAATTCTCGGATGGATGCACCTAAATCGCATGGTCTAGGCTAGATCCACCGTCAAACTTAACACCAGTACCGAAGGGTGATAAGGGTAGAATGAGGTGAGAAGCAAGGAATGCGAATGAATGCAAAAAAAATCCTAGCAAGAAAATGGAAAGCAATTAAACACATACGGACAATTAATTATTTTCCATCGGCTTTTCTAACCAATTTTATTTAGAAATAGTAGGCTTTTAGAGTCAATTCCTAATTGCAACCATTAATTTACTAAAAACAACCGGGGATTAGTGGGTGCAAAATCCCCAGTGAAGTCGCCAAACTGTTTTTCCCCCCGGAGAAAAATCATGGATCTTTATTGGTGTACTTAAATATTTATTTGGAAAAGCGGTGATAAAAACCTTTTTGGATATACGATGCCGATAAATCGGTCTTATAAATTATTTTTAGTCGCCACCCATTATTTCGGCAATGGGACCGTTTCCATTTTTTTATTTTGTAATAGTGACTCCATTTTAACCCATTTTATTCAAGGCCTCTTATTTGAAATAAAATTGGTCAGGCGTACCAAGTACGATTCTAGGTAAGGGAATTAAGTACGTCGGCCCGTTGGAAGCCGACGCCCCGAAAAAACCAGCCTCTTTTAACCTACGATTTCTAATTTGATTTTATTTTAGAAAAGCCAATTATTTAAACCCAAACCCGATTAAATCGAACCGAGTTCCTACATGGAAAATTAATTAACCGTCCCAATTAGGTCCATTCATTGCATTCATCACAAATAAATCAGATCATCCACCATCCATCCATAATACATACCAAGTATAATAAAAGACCCGCTCTTGCCTTATGGTTAAAGGCGGGCCACAAACCGAGTTTAATAATATGATTAATAATAAACGAAAGGAAATAAATCCTAAAAATATCATAATCATTAATAATTAATTGATCTGGTTTGATTAAAACTTAGTTTGCCCATAATTGATCGTCTTCTGTGTTAGGATTAAAATCTGCTTAGTAATATGAAATTAAAACGAAATAAGAAAACTATTCTGGAACTTCAAGATAGTCGCGTCTCGCAGCTGTTCCATAAGGAACAGTCGCGTGGCACAGCTCTCCTTATTCATTCTGGAACTTTAGAACAGTCGCGTCACGCGGGTGTTCTATGAAGAACAGTCGTGTGGCGCAACCTTTAACATATTACTGGAAATAGGAACAGTTGCATCACGCAGCTGTTCTATGAAGAACAGTCGCGTGACGGAACTATTCGTGATTTATTAAAATTCTCAGCTTTATTGATTATTTATCCAAAATATCACATTAAATATGAATATGAGAATAAAAGTATACTGGGTACACAAATAGCTACGTCACGCAGGTGGTCCAATCCTAATCAAAGACTTTTGGACATGAACAGCCGCGTCACGCAGGTAGTAGCTGCGTGACGCAACTGCTCTGGTCCGCAACTACCTTTCAAACTACCTTTTTTTTTACGTTCCTTTTTTGTTAAAAGTAATTAAACTCCTCCCAGAAAAGATCAACAATGGGCAAGATTACGTTTTACCAATAACAGATCAACTAAACACTGTGGAAATGAGATTTTAAGGAACAAAATGCTAGAAATGAAAGATAATGTTTAGAATGGTTACCTTGCCCTCAGATTCGAGGATTGCATGCGCTAAGATTAGCTTAGGGACGTTGTTTCACGATTCCAAGAATCTGATTACCAGATTTTCACAGAGCAAACGTTTTGATCTTTCTTTCTTTTCTCTCTTTTTCTCTTATTATATTTTTATGCTTTTTGAATCTAAAACTAAACTGTTAAGGGCTTGATCTTCCTCAAGTTTACTCACTTGAGCTCTTAGGGGAGAAACCCTAGCCGTTTTTTTATCAAAAGCTTAGTTTAGATCTTCAAGGTTTTTAGAGAAAAATGAGAGAAAATGTAAAGTCTCCAAAAAAGTCCCGTTTTTGCTGTAAAATGCTGTATTTATATGGCTAGGGCGATAGGGCAGTCGCGTCACGCGGGTAGAAGCTGCGTGACGCACCCGCAAACTGCGTGACGCGATTTACTTTTCGTACAGTTGCCGCGTATCCATACAAACAGTGCAGGCCGTTGCACGGGCGCGCGCCAGAGGTGTCAGCCCTGTTAGAGCTGCGTGACGCAGCTAATAGTGCCGTCACGCAGGTACTACCTGCGTGACGCAGCCCTAACACGGGTCAGACTCCTTTAGGCGGTTTGATTCAATTTCTTTTGGTTCAACCACTTCTGATTTATCGTGATACCCCGTCCCTTGTCCTCATATCATCATTGGGTCAGGTGGAGGCATAAAATCACTCGTCAACAGGTTCAGCCTGATTATCAACGTTCTACTCATTTTCTGGCTATTCTAGTTGTTCTGATTGTTCATTTTTCTTTTCCTGATTAAAATCTACAACATCATCATTTTCTAAAATTCTAGAAGTAGAGTTAGATTCATCAAACACAATATGAACAGATTCTTCTACAACTAGAGTTTTTTTATTAAACACCCTATATACTTTATTATTACTAGAATATCCTAGAAAAATTCCTTCATAAGATTTAGCATCAAATTTAGCAAGGTGATTTTTCTTGTTATCTAGAATAAAACATTTACACCCAAAAATCTGAAAGTAACCAATATTTGGCTTTCTACCTTTGTATAGCTCATATGGAGTCTTTTTTAGTTTAGATCTTACCAAAGCCCTGTTTAGAATATAACAGGCAGTGTTAAAGGCTGTTTCCCAGAAATACTTTCGTAGTTTAGAATCACTCAGCATGGTTCTGGCCATCTCCTGAAATGTTCTCTTATTGCATTCCACTACTCCATTATGTTGGGGTGTTCTAGGTGCTGAGAAATTATGGAAGATTCCTAATTCTTTGCAAAAAGCTTTGAACTTCTGATTTTCAAATTCTCTTCCATGGTCACTTCTAATCGCAGAGATGTTGTATCCTTTCTCATTCTATATTCTCTTGCAAAGATGAACAAACACGTCATATGACTCATCCTTATTTCTGAGGAAGAGTGTCCAGGTGAATCTAGAGTAATCATCTACAATAACGAATGCATAGTTTACCTCCAAGACTCGAAGGAGTAATAGGACCAAATAAATCAAGGTGTAGTAATTCTAAAGGTCTAGAAGTAAAAACCATGCCCTTAGATTTGAAAGATGTTCTAGTTTGTTTGCCTAATTGACAAGCATCACAAATGTGATCTTTTTCAAACTTTAGGTTTGGCAAACCACGAACCGAGTCTTTCTTAGACAATTTAGAAATAAGGTGCAACTTGCATGTCCAAGCCTTCTATGCCATAACCAACTAGAATTATCAACAGAAACTAAGCATATATCTAGGTTATACATATCAGAAAGGTCTACTAGGTATATATTCTCAAACCTTTTTCCAACAAATAAAGTTTTGTTATCATATATATTCTGAACTTCACAATAAGAGGGTTCAAAGATCACTCTTCTATTTTTATCACAAATCTGACTCACACTTAACAAGTTATAATGTAATCCTTTTACAAAGCATACATCTTCTATTGAAGGATTAGAACCTACCACACCAATACAAACGATTTTACCTTTTGTTTTGTCTCTAAAGCTCACTGTACCTCCCTTTTTCTTTTCTAATCTAGTGAATTTTTTTCTATCACCAGTCATATGCCTAGAGCAAGTGCTGTCCATGTACCACATTTTTGTTTTCAGCTCACTTCTGAGGCACACCTGAAAAGATCACGCAGATTTAGGTATCCAACTCATATTAGGTCCTGGAGGGTTAGTGGTAATAGGTGTATTCAGCTTACTATGATTTTTCTTTCTGTTGAGACTATCAGATTTCTGATGTTCTAAAGTCACAACACTAGAAACAACATTTTTCTTATTAAAAACATGATTCTGTTTTGAAATGCTATCATAGTTAAAACATGTCTTTTCTTTAGAAAATAATTTTGAAATTGACTTTAGAATTCTAATATTAGTTTTTAAAGATTCATTTTCAGAATTCAGATTCTTACATTTTTCTCCCAAGTGTTTCAAATTTTTAGAAAATTTATCATTACAATCTTTAAGATCTTTAATCTCTATGATAAGATCTTTGCATGTAACTTCTTGATAAAAAGCATCTTTCAGATGATTACATTCAGTTTTTAACTTTCTGAAATCCTTCTTTAGAATTTTATGCTTTTTAACAAGCTTTTCAAATTCAGTTTAAAGGTTATTATAAGTATCTAAAAGATCATTTTCAAATTCAGGTTCAAAAATACTTACATTGCCTTCTTCATGCTTTTAGCCCGTTGCATCTGTTTCATTACTTTCAGCTTTCTGTGTTGAAGTCAGAGTGTTGATTTCCTTGGAGTCAGAATTAATAGTGGCTATTAGACAAATATTTGCAGTTTCTTCTTGGTCACTTTGGCTTTCAAAATTAGAAACATCTGAATCACTCCAAGCAACCACGAATGCCTGCTTCAGCTTTTCTTTCTTTGACTTCTTTTCAGCTTAGGACAGTTAGGCTTGATATGGTCGGGCTTGTTGCACTCATAACAAACCACTTCAGAAGGTTCTTTATGTGACATCCTACTATATCGAGTCGTTGCATAGAGTTGAGTTGAGTCGGCTGAACCAAAACCCGGTTCGAGTCATTAGAGTCTAGAGTGGGGTAGTATGGGATTGACTATAATAATGATAAGAAGTGGACTTACTTGAATAAAACAAAAAGATCAAATTATAAGGATTAGGACTTACTTGCACTAAACTATAAAGCTTAGGTATTAAGTTGTAACCTATTGACAATTGAGGTACCATTTGGTAATTTTACACATACAAGCAATGATATTTTGGAGCCTACTCGAGACTTCCATTTCACTTTCCCTTCTTCATCTTTCTCTTCATCTCCTTTATATCCTTTACTCATCTTCTTTTCTCCACCTTCTTCATCTTTATCTTCATCAATTGTAATGGTATTGAAGCATTAAATTCAACGTCTATTCTATCCAAGTAAGTAGAATTTCTTGAATTTCATAATTTAGTGATATTTTAGATTATTCATAAGAGTTCTTATGTATAGGAGAGGTGAACTCAAAGGTAGAAGCAAAAGGAAACTAAGAAGAAGAGTTAAAGCTCTTTTGGTGGAAGGTTTGATATCTCTTTTGGTGGAAGGTTCTAGGTCTGGACCGTAGAGAGTCATCGTACAACTGCTGCAGTTCATCTTTGGAAGACCCATTCTTTAGGGTAGCTATTCATTTTGATATTTTGGTTCTGTCTATACTTATCATAGCATGTACAGGGCACATTGTTGGGCCCATTTCATTTTGGAACCTAGTATAATGTCTTGTAAATATTAAGTACATATCTATATTTTACTAATGTAAAAAGCAACAGCATGATATATTATTCAGCATACATAAGGATATCAGCCTGAAAGGACATAGGTTCAACCAGCATGTAGCGTCTCGGTTCGGTTCATTCGGGTTTACGGGTGAACCGAGAAGGGATGTTACACTTTCCTTGGAAAATTGCTATTTTTAGGTGAAAAGTTCTTTTTAATAATTTTTTTTATGCCCTACCACTCTTTTTATAGAACTTTTTGAATCTTTTAACAACAAGTGCTAAATCATCACTATCAAGATCAGAAGAACTTTCTTCACGAGAAACTACTTTCAAAGCCAGTCCTATCTTTTTCTTATCTTCTACAGTTAAAGAAGATTTCATCTCTTCTGAAACAAGATCTCTTATCAGATAATCATAAGTAACGGGAGTCTCTTTGTAATTCATAACAGTTCCTATAGAATCCCATTTTTTAGGTAGAATTCTAAGGATTTTCTTAACAAGCTCATCTTCTGAAATTTCCTTTCTGAGAGTTCTCAAAGGATTGACTATATTAGTGAATTTAGAATTTAATTCATCTATAGTCTCTCCTTCTTCATACTAAACATTTCATATTCTCTCCAAAGGATATTAATTCTGGATTCCTTCACTAATCAGTACCCTCATAGGTAACTCTAAGTTTTTCCCAGACTTCGTTGCGGACTTACACTAGACACTTTTTGGTATTATGTTGGATCTAATGCACAGTGAAGAATATTAATAGCTTTTGCATTCATAGAAACATTATGCCAATCAGCATCAGTATATTCTCCTTCTGTTTTTCTAACTCTCTCATTTTCTATAGTTTTCATAGGAATATGAGGACTAGTAATGATGTTCCTCCAGCAGTTTATGTCAACTAATTTTATGAAATTTTCCATTCTGGTTTTCTAGTAAGAGTAATTAGAACCATTGAACAAAGGAGTTCTAGAAACAGATTGACTTTCTAAAGATGTAAGAGGAAGTGGGGCTGCCATGGGATCATTCTCTCAAGCTGTTAAGCTTCAGTAAGTCAAGACCCAAAGCTCTGATACCAGATTGTGGGTCCCGTATACGTATAGCACAACCCAAGAGGGGTGTGAATTGGGTTTTCTACAAAAAAAAATTTAACTTTCAAAAACAAAATCAGAATTCTGTTGCAGCGGAAATAGAATGCATTTGTGAGAGTAAGTTATTAAGATTAGAACTTCCTCACAAAGCTCTATGCAGAAAATAGAAAGACTTTGTAAAATGCAGCTATTTATTAGAATTGCTTTACAATATCTTAATCGATTTCAAAACTACTTTATGAATGAAATTTATTACATTTTTGAACTACCTCATAAAATTTAGACAAATATTAAAGAGTATGTGAGAGACAGTTATTCAATTTCTAAACTGCTTCACAAAGCTTTAAGTGAACTTAGAAAACTGATTAAAACCCAAATTGTGAAATATGCTGAACATAGAAGAACATATTAGAACTCGGGATATTTACAATGCAGAAGTCCAGAGTTCTAATTTTCAATAAAGATAAAGCTTATTCGAGTTTAAAACAACAAAACCATTAACAATTGAGCATTTCTAAAAGATTAATGGAAGTGTAAGTAAAATGGTATCAAGCAGAACTTCAGAAAATAAAAAGATTAACATAGCGATTTATAGTGGTTCGGCACTAACTCACCTACATCCACTCCCCAAGACTCATCTTGAGATCCTCCACTATGTTATCTCTTTTTAAGGGTAAGAGACAAACCAACAGTACAAGGCAATAGAACAACACCTAGATCTATCATTTGTCCTACTAGATTTTCCAAAAGTTTTAGTCAACCTTAACCCTTTCTGTTTTTGCAGAGAACAGAAACTCAAATCGAGACATTAGAATCCCACACAAGGAGAAGGTCGCTTGATAACCTATTTCACAATAGCTTTTCACCCAAACTATTACACAAAAGTTTTTCAAATAAAAACCTGTCTACAACAGATTACATAATCTATAGTACAGGAAAAATAGAAATCAAGATTAGAAAATCGATTTAAAGAATAGAACTGTTTTTCAAAATAAGTTGTTATAAAATTTTCTTTTCTCTTTAAAATTTTCTTTTCAAAATAAAGGGGTTGAGAGTAAGTTTTGAGAGATTAAAGATTTGATCAATGGACTTTCACTCTTAAAACAAAAATTCATGTCTTTACAAGGGAACGACGCCTTTTATAGAGAGGGATAAAATTCTCATTTTAGAAAGTAAAATCAATAAGAATATTGGCTTTCCAAAATTAGAAGATATAGAGATCTTGTTGCCAAAAATTCTTTGAATCAAAATCTTTCTTTTAAGGTAAGCGAATAAGAGTAAGATTTTAGACTTTCCTTAAAAATAGTTTCCGAAGATAAAAATCTTTTTCGAAATATTTTATTACCAAATACGATTGAGACAAAATCTTTTTCATTTAGGTAAGCGAATAAAAACAAGATTTTTATAGAGATAGTTTCAGAAAATGAATAAATTTTTTTCAAAAATTTGTTACCAAAATGATTGAGATAAAATCTCTTTCATTTAGGTAAGTGAATTTAAAAACGAGATTATTGACTTTTCAAGGAAACTTTTTCAAAAATTATTTTTGGGAAAGAGAGAAGAAATGTTTTTGTGCTTATAAATGAATATTCTCTCTATCCTACAATAAATCCGAAAATGCTAACCACTAAAATCTTCAATGGTCTTCATAATCTTCAATTATCCTAGGATTTGTAGGAATTTTCCTTGTTTATTATTTTTCATATTTAAACATAAATAAATCTGCATAAAATAATATTAGCACAAATAATTAAATTTATTTATTTTGCTTAATCATCAAAATCTCAAGATAAAATTAAATTGAGTTGACGACTCACTCAAGCGTCTATGGTTTCAGATAGAGGTGATCTAAGTCCGTCAGCTTCTTGATTTCCTTCTTCCAACAAGAAGCCTGTGAATAATGTAAATAGATGTCAGATATTATAAGTTGATGATAAGTTATATGAACTCTAGTTGCTCCGTAGTATCTTTGTGATTGATATTACTTTGGTATTTATGTAAGCTATAGTATTATAATAGTGTGATATGTGATTATACAAAGTGTGTGAAAGATTATATTCAATGATTTTGGGAATTAAATAAAAGTAAACAAGTTGACTGTAGTCCACCTAAGTAACTAATCAAGATAAGCAATGTGTTGAATTGGATTAGTTTAGTTGTGGGTTCTACGAGGTGCTCGATGGCCTTAGGCCTACATGGACACTAGGACCGTCACACCATCAATTTTTGGGGTGTGACAACATATCAATATTACGAAGGCTATCGCGCTAAAATGACTGACATATCATCTTCTGCACTACAGCCTGAGTGGAGTATACCATCTACAGCATTAGAAATCCCGTCAAATACTCATTACACTCTGTTGATGGCAACCCAACAAACTCATACTTCTTTCTTCGAAATAAGCAAGGCAACGCCATTTCAATATACAATACTTACTTTCAAGACTTCTGTGGCGTCTTTTGGCAGAGGTGATGGATCTACATCTCATGTTAAGCACTAATTTAATGATTTCTTTAAGATGATGATGGTACTCGATCAACAAACTCATTTGATATTTTCTAACTCACAATAATCATCTATGGATGCGGTTCAAGCTCCTCGCATGAGTGTCGATATAAATATTAAGCATGGAGAAGAATATCAAGGCATTAGAGAAGATGCAATACGCCAAAATCCATGTCGTAATAGGAGGCCTCCAAGATGTGGTACGGGAGGACATGTGGATGGACATTAATATGGTTAATTTTCCATGTGTTATTTATTAAGACATTTTTAATATGATACAAGTTCAACTCCAAGCACTTTATTACTCTTGGTAATTTGTAACTGTGTAAAGAAACTTATGTTGTTATTATTTAACTTGACATAATTGTGAACCAAAACCACCAGATTATATGTGTGTTTTGGTGAAAAAATATTTTGAGCAAACGAAAATTTGTTTTATTGAAACCATTAGTTAACCTGGTGGTCTTAACAAAACACTATTCTCTTGTATACTTTTGCTTACTAGTGGTCATATCTCATATGTGCACTAAAACCACCAGATGAATTATGTGTTTTAATCAAAAGACTATTTGACAATCTAACATTTTTATTTTGTATTAAAACCATCAATTCAATTGGTATCTCAATACAAAATAAAAATTATTGTTTATTCATATAATTACTTTTTGCCCCATACTTTTTCTATTGCACTGAAACCACCAACTTAATTGGTGGTTTTAATGCAATACTCTCTCTCCATATGAAGACAAACATTAGATTGATAAATAGTCTTGATTTGACATTAGATTGGTATAGTTTTTTGAAGAATATTATTTTTGTTAAAAGTCCAATAAATGGTAGGATAGCCGGAGGTACCTATAGCGAAAATCATTTATTGTAATTCCACTATCCGTATCCATTATAGGTAGTGGAATTACAATAAATGATTTTATTGTATCCATTACAGGTAGTAGGATAGCTGCTCTAATTCTCCGTACACTATCCGTATCCATTACAAGTAGTAATTCCACTACTTATCCGTCTCCCATTCATAAATATCTATACCATCATTAAACAGATCAGAGCGGAACGGATATCCTAAAATATTTGTATAACTTCTATCCCTAATTATAACTCATGTAATCAATGTATTGTTTCTTTAAGACTTGGTATGCATGCATGTAAATAGAAGATATATTTGATTAAAAAGATTAGAAAAAAAAAAATACTCTAATTGTTTCTTAAATGCAACTTGTTTTGGAAAATATTTTTTAGATTTGTTCGAAGTTCGGAGTACTCAAAAGGATAGATTAATAGAAATTATTTTTTTCATTAAATAAAAACAGACTTATTTTTAAAGAGAGTGATTTTCCATTTATTATTTTTAAGATATTAATAAATTTATTATAAATTTATAAATACACATTTATTATTTCATCACTGGTCATTGGCGGTCAAGCCACCGAACACTAACTATCTTCGGCGACCACTGTCAATCAACAATGATTATTATAACTTTTTTTTTTATGAGTTTTTGTTATATTTAGCAATAAATTTTTAAAATATAAATTTATTAAAATATAAAATTTCTGCAATTTTAAATACTTTTATAATCTTATAAGTTAAAATTTTAATTATTTTCAAATAATTTTTAATATTACATCCAAACAATAAAAAATGAGTTTTTTTTTAACATAAGGGTTATAACCTAAAAGTGGTATAATTTAAACAGAAAAATATTATAATAAAATAAACAAAACAAAGAGAGAGAAATCATGTTGATACAATATGAATATGTTGGTAGTAGATATTACATTTTGTTTCTTTATTAATGATATTTTCTTTGCTGGCTGCTATCCTAAGAAAATTCCAAAAACATGTGAACCATCTTGTTAGGTCTCGTGAGAGAGAGAAAATGTGAGAGCCAACTGATAATTCATAAAACAACAGAACCTTTGAGACTTGTGAGAGAGCATCTACATCTAAGAATGACATAAGAAATAAACCTGTAAACCAATATGAAACAAATCATAATCACCACATTTCTCCATCTACTTTCCTCTCCATATCCTTCTTCTCTTAGAACATCTTCTCCACTAACCATGCATGTCCCAAACATGTACTCCAAGCACTTCCCTGATTTGGAGAACTCATTTATCAAAAACCCTTCAAATGGGTACTTGAAAAGTGATATATAATGCATGAAAATCCAGTATTTTGGGATTCCATGCTTTGATATGAAGTAGCCGGAGAACAAAAAGAAGGAACCCATAACTCCTGAAATTACTGAATTTCCAACAATAAAATTTGGTACTAAAGCACTGAAACATACCACAACTGAATTTGCTGTGTATAGAATCAACCAGATTAAGAGCAAGAAGTGCATGAATGCTGTGAAAGTTGGATTTAGACCCACTAACCAGTATAATGGGACAGAGAAAAATATAGCCAAGATGAGTAGAAATGGCAAGGAAACAAGTCCATTGGCAATTGAATATGATGACACTCTATAGCTTCCACAAGATGTCTCCTTCATTAGAATTTCCCTTTCTTGCAAGAAAATTGGCAATGCTTCTGTTGTGCAAGAAAGCAAGAATGTTAATATAAAAGCAAAAAGACCTACCCTTTCTTCTGCTCCGGTTAGATCATCTTTAACATTGCAAAAGATGGAACCCAAAACAAACCCAGAAACCAACATCTGAATTGTTCTGCATGCAAATAGCTCTCTAGTTCTGAAAATGTTCTTGGAGAATCTATGAGTGAGAATTATAGTCTCTTGAAATATTGAATTTGCGAAACCAGAAGGAAAATCAATACCAACATTTATAATTTCCTCATCAGCAACCTTAGATTGTTGAAAGAGTTGTTGAAGAGTGAACTTGCCACTTCTACTCTCACCTTCCTCTACCAATTTCTTGATATGCTGTTGTTGGTGGCTTATTGATAATGAAAGTACTTCCGTTGGTTGCATAGCTTGTTTTTCTTCTTCTTTTTGTTGTTCAATAGCTTCAATGGACTCAATTGCGAACTCAACAACATTGACATGAACTGGAAGATCCAAATCCAATGTCCGTAAATGAATTCCAAGCTGATCCACCGTTCCGTGGTGCAAAACAGAGCCATTAGCCATCAAAAGTATCGAATTGAACAGCTTAACAATGCGAAAACCAGGCTGGTGAATACTTAGTATTATAGTTCTACCTCTTGTTTCTGCCATGACTTTAAGCATATCAATAATTTGTAAAGCAGAGGTACTATCAAGACCAGAAGTTGGCTCATCAAGAATCAACACTTTCGGGTCATGTATAACGTCGACTCCGATTGAAACTCGTCTCCTTTCTCCGCCAGAAATACCACGTACTCTGTCATCGCCGGTACCCACACGAGTCATGGCTACATGGTCAAGGCCTAGCTCTTGGACCAAAGACTTCACTCTAGATCTCAGTTGAGCTTGTGGAAGACTTAAACGTAGCTTTGCACTAAACATGAGGGTTTCTTCAACGGTAAGGAGAGGAAAAAGAGTGTCTCTTTGTGTAACATAGCCTGAAATTTTCTGGAGCTGAGATTTGTCAATAGGATTTTGATTGACAAAAATGGAACCATTTTGTGGGTTCAGTTTTCCGGCAAGAACTTCAAGTAAGGAAGATTTTCCAGCTCCACTCGGACCAACAATGGCAAGAATTTCCCATGGCTTAGCTTTGCAATTTACACCTTTTAGAACATGTTTGTCTTCAAGATTTGGTTTTGGTTCTTCATCTTTTTTGAAGATTTTAAAAGGGTATAACAATTCTGTTTTCTTGGTGGAAATCTTGTAGTTGATTCCTTTTGCTTCAATCTCACAACCTTGTTTCTTCATTGAAAGAGCCTGTTTTTCAATTGTTTTTTGGGTAACTTTGTTTATCTCTCAGCACCTATACCCAAGTGATTAGCATTACTAATAAAGAAAGTAAACTTTTTCTGGGGGCTCTCTTTGTCTCTTTACAGTTGAATAAACCAGATATTGTAAAACAGCGAGTGGCTGAAATGGATTTAGCTGGACGACAAATTACAATTACATCCTCGAATTTGTTACAAGTTCACGTGAAATTGTTCTCAGGCATGGGGGATTCATTGAACCGCCGGTTCCGGTTCACGGAACCGACGGTTCAAAATTTTTAAAATGTTGAACTTGAATTGGCCCTTGAATCGCCGATTTGGTCTGTTTCGATTTCAACCGGTTCCGATACGATTCCGATGAACCGACGATTTCGATCACAGTTTCCGGCGATATATGTTTTTTGAAAAAAAAAAAACAATTCTAACGTTACATTTTTCTTTTGAAAATATTAATATGAGTTTAAAAATATTGGTAAATTTTAGAATGCTCATACTCATATAAGAATAAAATTAATTAATTTTACAAAATAATCAAATAAGCTATCACTTTATTTTGTTTAAATGTTATTAATTAAATATAAGTTGAGACTAAATATTTCTTTTTTTTTTTTACCATTTTTACTTTTTAGATTGTTAACTTTTAAAGTAAAGTATATTTTAAAAAAAATATTAAGTAAAGTATATCATGTAGTAAAATATTATTGAGACTTTTAGAAATATATAAAATAGGCTAAGTAATTATTATTTTGAAAATAAAAATAGAAAATTTTTGTTTCTAACCGGACCGAAACCGCCGGTTAATTGTTGGTTCAGGTTCAGATTTTAACATTCACATGAATATTAACCGGCCTTGAACCGTTAGTTCCGGTTCAAAACTTTGAACTGACAGTTCCAATCTGGTTCCGGTTCATCTACGGCACAGTTCGATTTTGGTTCAAAATGAACCGGTGGTCATGCCTAATTGTTCTTGCCATTTCTGGACCTATATTACGTAAAAATTGTTAGTTCATAGTGTCATATTAATTAGGGGTGAGCAAACCGGGGGTTCAATTATTTTGAACTAAAATTAAGTCAAAAATGTAAATCGAAATTTTTAGACAATAGATTAGATTTAACCGAAATTAGGATCTGAATTAAATCGAACAAATCGGTTTGGCCGATTTTAATTATTTTTTACCATATTAATTCGATTTTAAGCCGAATCGATGAATTTTCATAAAATCGACTCGAATTGACTAATAAATTGATTCAAATTGAATAAATCAATATACTGAATCAAACCAAAATGAGACAGTTCAGTTCATTCGTGGTTTTGCACACCTTACATATTATATCCCCCATTTTGCATACCAAGTTACCAACCAACCTGCATATTAAATTTATAAATTAGCCAATTCACTTTTAAGTTGCATTAGATTTAGCTCGTAAAAAAGCTCTTTCAAACTCTTTTAATAAGTTTACCTAATAGAGTTGGAATTTATTTATCAAGATTATTTAATAAATAAGCCATTTAACTTTGAGTTCGAACTTGAAATAGATTATTATTTTCTTAATTATAAATTGTAAAGAAGTCATTTTTAATGTAGATATGAATTCGAGCTCAAATATAACTTTAATAAGTGGATTTGGAGTTCAACAAAATTTAACTCCACTCAGTTTATTTATAACTTTAACAAAAATACTTGTGAATAGTATATTATACCACGTCTGTTCCGTAATACTTGTTACATTTGAAATCTTACGTTCCTTAAAAAAATAATTAAATTTAGCTAAGTTACAATAAATTATTGAGTAAATTGACTATATTATCCTTAATTTAATATTATTTCTTTAAGAAAATCATTAAATTGAAGTAATAATTATTGGTCAAATACAAAGAATAAATGTGAAAAAAATTATTTATTACTCCTTAAAACAATAAATGTGACAAATATTACGGAATAGAAATAGTATATATTATCTATGCAAAAGCATGCATCATTAAATTATCGAAATAATATGTAATCCTAATATAAATAAATTTATCAATGATACCTATAATCATAAATAGGCAAAGAAATTCTTAAATTTAAATATCTTTGATCAAATAAGTCAAAACGTTGTGCATTTTGTTGGGAGAATCAAAAAGTTTTCTGCTCTACGCCCCAAAAAGGATCACATCTTTCAAATGTACAATAAAAAAAAATATAACGATAACCAACTAATATTGAAATGAGTAGTAAATGAGTAGTTTAGTACTCTGAGCAAAGACTCATTAGAAGCATTTTATCTTTCATGGACAGATCTTGTGCAACAGTGTGAGCAAGATTTAGTTTTAGTACAATAAACTTGGGAAAGAGTGATTTAAAAAATTATTCTCACTTTATTATTTTTTTTCCTAATAAATAATAAAAATATTCTCAATTCAATAAAATTATTTTAAATGAATTGATTCATAAATGGATCTATAAGGCTAGTCTGTATAAGTCAATTTCATCTACAACTCATCGACTCTAAAAAAGAGATGGTAATATTAATTTGTAAATTGAATGGTTTAATAATTTTTTATTAATTTAATAACATGTGATATCCAGTACAGGCTGTAGTCAGTTATTAAAATAGAGGTTTTTTTCCTGGAAATAATTGAGCCCAGCAGTACATGTATATGTACTTTACTTTCCCACAAAAGTATATAAATAAAAAAATATTTTGGAAGTATATATAGGGGCAATGGGAGGTCAAAATTGAGACAGACTAGTAAATAGTAATGCCAGTGGGACCTTCTACTTGTGGCTGAAATCACGTTAGCTCAAAATCAATATGAAATCTTTACATGTGTCAAAAACATTCTTATAAATGTCTTGATTAATTTCTCAATTTCACATCATACCAAAATTTTGAATATTCTTTTTGAAAAAAAAAAAAATTGAATTAAAAATTTCATCAAGAGAAACATGTATATAGATATAGTATACAGATTAAGATGTTTCTATATTTTTATACAGAAGTCTGATAATATACAATTTATATAAAAAAAAATTAAAAAAACACAATTTTGATTTGAAGTATCTGATCAAATTGACAGAGTATAATATTTGCACTATTTGGTGGCTAATCATGGTCATTATTCGACTTCATGGTCTTTCTACAAGTCCCCTCTGATAATCTTCAAATTTCCTCCTTTTATTAGAAAAGAGATCTACATTTCTTTCTGTATAATTGTTCAAAAAATAAAATGTCCTAGATAAAATTACTGTAATGGTGACAACAATAACTTAAAATTAGATTTGAAAACAAAATCTCAAGATATGTGTAACAATAAAAACTTAAATATTTGTGTCTAATTACTTAGAATTAGATTTGAGAACATTTTTTTATAGAAAATTTAAAATTAAAATATTTATGACATAATTTTGAGAAAAAAATTAAGAAAAAATTTTAAAAAAAACTTAAATTAATTTATTTATTAAAAAAAGGCTTGAACTTATTTTTTTTAAAAAAAAAGGCTTGAGCCTTTTTTTTAGAAAAAGATTTGAATTTAATTTTTTTAAAAAAATGAAAAGCAGTATTTATAGTAAATCTAAAAAATCAACTTTTTCACAAATACCCTTAAAGCTAGCCGTTATATAATTGTTAGGAAGGTTAATTTGGGGATTTCACAATGAAACCGAGTGGAACTGCCCGTTCAAACCTTCGGAACCACCGGTTCTAACCAGTTGGAAAAATCGCTAGTTCACGATTCCTCAAAAAGTGAAACCGGAATCAAATCTCAGACCCTTAGTTCCGATTCCGATTCCTCACAGTTTCGATTCCCACCGGTACCAACTGACGGTTCCATTTTCAAAAATCGGAAAATAGCCACCCTTAAAAATAGGGAAACAGTGACCACCGATAAAAGCTCACCGGTGGCTATCCGTGGAATAAGAAAAGAGAACTTTTAGATTCTGAAAGAAAGAGAGACGACTTATTAATTTAATCGGTTTAATTTAAATAAAATCGGATGCAATTGATCTAATTTAATTCAATTTTTTAATTTTTATTTAATTTTTAAGTAAATTCAAATCAAATTTTGAGATTTTAGAATTTTTGATTTTATATAATAAAAATTTAACTAAATTTAAAAAATTTTGATTTTTTTTATTAAATTAAAATAAAGTGAAAATGAATAAACTCAATTTTTAATAGAGCCCTAAAGCACATGTATTTTAGTTTCCTAAAAAGCTATATATAAAAAAAAAAATTATTAGTTATAAAAAACAAAGGCTAAATGATATAAAAGCTTACATTTTGGTCACTTTTGTAATTTTAGCCAATTCTTTTAATTTTAGCAATTGTAATAGTAAATTTATTTTTCACTATAATTATAGCTTCTCTTACAAAATTGCGGATATTATCAAAAGAGCCTAAACTTTGTATATTTTTGCAAAATTAGCATATTCTTTTCTCTTTTTTAATTTTGAAAATGTCATATGAGTTGTTTCGTAGTACTTACATATAAATACTTAGCACATAATTAATTATAGTTTAATCATGTAAAGTTTAGATTTTCTTTGATGATTCTCCAAATGACAATCTTTTTCATGTAAAATTTATTATTTGAAGTTAATTATTTAATTATTAATAATTACTATATCATATAAAAAATAAAAATTTAATTTCAAAATACAAAATAACATTATAACTCACAAATATATTAAATATTTTTCATTTAACTTAAATTTTAAAATTTTGAAATTAAAAAATAAATTATTTCAGTTAGAAGATTGTGTTGCTGAGATTATCTATTTCTCATCTCACTGCAGGCTTGAAAGAATTTAATACAGTTTTATAATTAACAGACTCTTAATGGATCATCGGCGAGCAACTTGCATCGTCAGAGATCTCAAAGTCCAGCAAATAGGTCTCTTCGCTCATGGAGTTGTATGACTCGACCACATCCAATCAGACTCTGAATCAAGGCTATGATTGAAAATAAAAAATGTGTACAACATATTGATAGACAAAATCAAAAGTACTCACCAAATTTTAAAAAACTCAAAAATTTAAGCTTTTTTTAATGATTAATCCTTATAATAATGTTTATAATATTAATTTGAGTGTATTTAGACAATAGAATAAATTGGTAAAATTCATTTCACTTAATTAAAGAAGGCAACTTCGTTAGCTGTATATAAGGAACTTACTTCCCTTGTGAGAGGGAAATTGAATGATCTATTTCTTGAAAAATAAAATTAATAATGCAAACCAAACTGAAACAACCTGAATTTTTATTTTCAAAAATTTTCCAATTAAATTTAATAAACCGATAGCCTGGAAATTTATTTCAATATTTTAATGCGAACACTGTGAGAAACCGAACCTAAAACCGATTGAAAAAGCCGAAAACCAATCGAAAATTAAAGATTTGAGTCGAATCGAACCGGTTCGACCTAAACCATCTAGAAAATTCCCTTTCTTTTTTTTTTTCCAGCGCTGCACCTCTCTACTCCTCACCATCACAACAGCGCCTCCTCCTTCCTCTTCTTCTTTCTTCTTTCTTTCTTTCTTTCTTTCCCTTTCCTTCTTCCTCTCTTCTTCTTTCTTGCTGTGACTGCGCCTGCGTCGACCTTAGTCAGCAACAGCAGAGGCGCGATCCACAGCCAGTCGCACCGTCTCCATTGCGCGCAGCACCGCCTCGCCGCTCCTTCGCGCGCCACAGCCAGCGGCTCCGCCTGCAGCAGCGCTTCATCCTCGGCCAGATCGCGCGGTCTCAGGTGGTCTAGCTACTCTAGCACGACTCCAGCCACCTGCTTGCAGTCCCAGTGCGCGCAGTTTAGATCCAGCATGCGTGCAAGTCCGATCTACAATTTGCGACAGAAATTAATAAATTTGGGGTAAAAATTAATTTAGTTCATTTAAATTTAGTTATTTTGCGTAGTTAATTAATTTTATGTAGTGAAATTAATTTAAGTAGTATTAATTTATTGACTAATAAAAATATTTAGTTAGTAATTTTAGTTATTTAGGTAGTTAAAAATTAATACAAAATAGTTATTGATTAATTAATATGAAGTAATTATTGATTAATAAAAACAATAGTTAGTTACAATTAAATTCAGTATTAAATAATTTATTGAGGAATTTTGATAATAATATTGTGAATGGAATGAAATGAGGAATTAAGAGTTGAAAGTAATGTAGATATTGTTATTCGGATGGAGGATGGGAAAAATTGAATTGATTGATTGCCCGATGGATGGGCTGTGTAGTTTGGAATTATTGGTATATTGTCGATATTTTAACAGGTAGATAGTCCAATTTTTAGGGGAGATGCTGCCGAAATTTCGGCAGAAAATAAAATAAATATTGGTAGGAAATAAAATAGATTTCAGAAGGAAATAAATAAAATAGAGTTCGGTAGAAAAATAAAAAGTTATTACAGAAAAGAAATTAAATATCGAGATTAAATTACGTAGAAAAATTTAGAATATAAAATAAAATTCTTAGAGTGGTAAAGAAATATTTTGTCTGATAGAATTATTTTCTTTTGTGTCGTTCTTACTTTGCTTAAATCGCCCGGGTCCATCTAGTGCTCCTCCAGGACAGAATCAAAGCTAGAACTTCGCTCTCCATCGCAGTGAGTAATAATAAATAATGCATATCAACATGCATTTGCATAGCATTTTTTTTACAAACCTTATATATATATATATTTTATATTAAAGCTCATATTTACTTTATGTTGCATAATTGTATATTTGGATGTATTTGGTGTAGTACGTTGAAAGAATTGTTTGAATAATTGTGCTATGCATATATTGTGATTTGTTTGTGTGGAATTGGGATGAAGTAGGTCACCATGGGACTGTGAGACCGTACCGTTATATGGATCCAATATGATTACCGTTAGCCTGGTAAATGGGAGATCGGCGCTCCCATGTGCACCTACCGTTACCGTTACCGTTAACCACGGGTTGGCTTCTCGTCGTTGCGCACCGGACAGTCTAGATTTGATCGCAGCCAGCAGGGTGGCCTCCTGTTGTGAGCGCTTGATGATCTAGATTGGATGGAGACCACCGGGTTACCTCCTGTTGGTATAAAAAAAAAAAAAAAAAAAAAAAAGAGAGAATAGAAAAACAATGAGAGGGCTGGTCAAGTGAGGATTAGACCGGTCGGCCAGTATGGGGGATCGGCTCCCTAGTGCACATGTGAGAGGATGAGCCATGTGGGAGGATGGCTCATCGGGGGTTCGGTGACTCCACTGACTAATTTCCACGTGATGTGATTATTTGAAGGTGATATTGTTTGTGGGTGCTGATGTGATGCCATATGATTGACTGTTGTGTGTTCATTCAGTATACTAGGGTGCATTTTGCTTGATTGTATGTGGTGTGTATTATTTATTATTATTCACTGAGTTGCAAAACTCACCCCCTTTCTCTCCAAACTTCTCAGGTAGTAGGAAGTTGCTGATCCAACGAAAGCTCTGCAATCTTCTCCGCAGAGTTATAAATGTAAACTTTATATTTCTATTATTTAATTTTGGATGTATAAATTATTCTATTATCAGAATATTATTGAACTCCGCAGTTATAGAGTTGTGTATTTAAATTGGGCCTTGCCGTATGCGTTATTTTATAAATGGTATGGAATGTATAAGTTGAGTAATTAGGCTTATTACGGGCCTCGGGGGCTTTATGCTTATCTGGGCCCTAGTGCCGGTCCGGTCCACAGAGTCGGGTCGTGACACAAACACAAATACTTCATACACTTACAAAAAAATATAACTTCCTTATTCTATTTATCCTTGACCAAACACCACCTAAGTTTCTTGCTATAATATATATAGCACAGAGAAAAAAAAAAAAAAAAAGGAAAATTGATTGACTATGCTGTTGACTCTGAAAGAGTAAAAAAAGAAGCTGTGGGTTCCCATTCTCTTCTTCTTTACTTCTTCTACCTTTTCCCTTTCCAATAATCTATCTATCTACTTTTAACTTCTTTTAACTTTTTGTTTTTTCTACCTCCACAATGAGAATAAATAAATAAGTAAATAAAAAAGCTGCCGACATTGTTTTTTTTTTTTTTTTTTCTATTAATTAGGAATGCTATATATTATATTTGAAATAAACCTCCATAAAATTGTTTAAAATTGAAAATCATTTAGATTTTAACTCGAAATATTATTATTTGGATTTATATTCAGAAAAAAAAAGATTTGAATTTAAAACTTTATCCACCAACTCAGCGTTAACTTATAATCTTCTATACAATGGATTAAACATTTAATCAATCAATAAATTATTATGAAAACACATGATTAAACTTTAAATTTCTCTTATTTTTGAAGGAAGAAAAAAAAAAATTAAAACAGAAGGATGCAGTAATAAATTTATCAAAATAATATATTATGAAAATAGCATTAATAATGCATATAAGGCACCAACCTGCCTTTAAATTTAATAATTAATAGACAATCAATCCAAACTATATATAAACTGGAGAAGTGGGAACCACTTTGATAGAATTGATAAGCACATGCTTAATTTCCCTTAATTTGGGCATGCATTAACCCATGGACTTGACATTAACATCATGAGCATTAGCTTCTTCGAAATGTGTTTTTTTTTTTTTTTTTTTTTTTTTTTTTTTTTTTTTTTTTCCGTCAAATAATATTTGACCACTTGTCCCAGTAGCAAGAAGACACTTAGAGATCTAGTCTTTCAATCTCATGAGTCACCGATAAGGGTTAAAATGACACACACAAAAAAAAAAAAAATGATAAAAGATAAAACTTTACTTATTAGGGTTTTAACTTTCTTTTTTCATTAAATCAACTTTTAAAAAATTAGCTAAAATTGTAAAAATGATCAAGTTTAGATCCTTTTTACTTATTTGACTCTTTTTTTTCACTAATAGGCATGGTGATGTGACAATAAGAGTCTCAAAATGTGGATCTCACTAACCGTAAATCAATAATTTTAACAGATACATAATAGAGACTATAATTGCAATGAAAAAATAAATTTACTGTTATAATTTCCAAAATTAGAAGAATAGGTTAAAATAGTGTAAAGTGACTTTTTTTTTTTTTTTTAGCATTTAGCCAAAAACAAATTAGCATATTGGAAGTATATATAGGAGCAATTGGGGGTGAAAATTGAAACAAAGTAATAGTCGCAATGGGACCTTCTATTTGTGGCTAAGAATCTATATGAAATCATTTCATTCGTTCCTACTAAAAATAATTTTTTATACAAAACTATATTTTAAGAGTTTGTATTGAGGTTATTTATGTGTATACACTTGTTATTCAGATTCATATTCGTGATTTAATATTTTTAGTAATAAATTTAAATATAAAATTATTAATTTAATTTATATTTTAATTTTTCATTATATTTGTCTTTAAAAAAAATTTGTTTTAGAAATATGATCTTTTCCTACAATATACATATAAATATTAGTTATCGTCATAATAATAGCTTGGGATTGTGGTTGTCGTCAACTTAATTATGGTTGAGATGGATTCTTTGGAATGCATTCGTCTCGTTTCCTCCCCAGACTCGCAGAATTTGCGGTTTGCCAATATCTTTCATCAATGTCGGATGTTGATTCAGAAAGCTTGGGTGGTTCAGTTTCGACATGTCTATAGAGAGGGTAACAAGGAAGCTGATTTTCTGGCAAATATGGCAGTTACAGCAGGGTCCCAGGATGTAATTCTCCAGCAGCCTCCTTCTGAGTTGCAATCTCTTCTACGGGATGACTTGCAAGGCCGTGGCATGGCCACGGGTACTGTAGTCTGTGTTTGATCTTTTTGAGTGTTCCTCTCCTCAATATCGAAAAAAATTAATTAAGTTCAAGTATTAGTCATTGTATATCATAATTTAGTTGCAATATTAAAATTATAATTAAGTTCAAATATTAATTATTTTAATATAAATTATAAAATATTAATCATAATTCTTATTTGAATTGGTGAATTCAAGTATAATCCTTTAATGATACTATTAAGTATACGATAAGTATTTTCAAATGGCACACCAAAATATAGCCTAATGGTAAGTGCATATATGGTCTGGTAATAGATTCATATTCAAATCTCTCTCTCTTAACACTCGAAGCAAAAAGTATTTCACATACTGATTATTGTTTAGTTGGAGAGCGTTAACTGTGACTTACCCCTGAGCCAAATTTAGTCGGTCCTCGGTAATTTATACACAAAAGAAAGTATTTCCTAATTTATTATAAGATAAGTATTTCCTAAATTCAATAACAATCCTTTCTAATAACATGTATTTTATTTTATTTATTTGCCAATAAAATTTAAATTTAAATTCAAATTAAATTATTTATTTTTTTAATCAATGTAATTAACCGCTTTAAAGATATTTTTGTCAACCCATAAATTTAGTAAGGATATTTTTATTAACCTAATTTTTCCTCCCATTCCCACTATATATATATTTTTGTTTTTTACAATTTTGTGTTTTATGTTATCAGTAACCGTAATTTAATTTCTTCAAGATATATTTTATTATTTTTATGTATATACTTCTTAATCCAGTTCAAATATTAATTATTTATGAGTGTGTTGTTCCGGTGTATTTTGGAAAAATATGTAATTGAATAAAAAAGAAAGTACATTTAATATTTTTTTTTAATAAAGGAGGGGAAGTACATTTAATATTTTTTGTGAAGAAGTATGGAGTGGATAATATAATTTGCAAACGTTATTTTTAAAAGTTATAAATAGTTGGATAATTAATTATTTTAGATACTATTTGAGTTGTGGAGTTTAAAGTAAAGATTATCATAATTATTACAAATATTGTAAGAAATTATTAGGTATAGAAAATATATTTTAACTGTTTTAATTAATTAATAAATGATTATTAAATAAGATTACGCATATTATTAGTTTAAATATTTTATTTTAAAATAAGTACAATAAATTATGATATATATGTATACATACCATAGTTAATAAGTAGTGGTGGAGATATACAAATGTAATAAATTCTTAAAAGACCACTTCTATTCTTGTATTAGTGATCCAACACCTAGTGAAGGTTTCACTTTTATTACTATTCACCACTCAAATTAAAATGAAAGCCAAAAATAAATAAGTAAAATCTGACAAAATTAAGCAAAAGAACTTGCCCTAGTGCATGTGCTGTTGGCTCAAGGGTCAATTTTTAAGTCTCGGATTTTGATGATTAATTCAAAACAAATAAATTTAAAATTATGTTATTTGTGCTAATTTTATTCTATGCAGAATTTCTATGGAAAGAAATCGTACAATGCAAGTCCTACATTGAGTGTGAAGATTTCGAAGAACCTAGTAGCTAGATATTTAGGAAACTTTGTAGGATAGAGAGAAAATCCATATATGAGCACAAAAATCTTTTTCTCTCTCAAAAATATTTTTCGGAAAATTAGCTTTCTACAAATAATTTATTTTCGAAAATATTCCTTTAAATCGAAAAGATTTATTTTTCTAAAACTAAAGAGATTTCTTCTTTTAATGTTTTTGGTAATACAAATTACTCTCTTTTCGGAAATATATTTTGAAAGATCTAATATACTTAAATTTATTTTCTTACCTTAAAAACGAAAGAGAATCTCTTTCGGTTTTAGTAAGAGTATCCTTCCGTAAAAGTA
Source organism: Jatropha curcas (assembly GCF_041381405.1). Taxonomy (NCBI): domain Eukaryota; kingdom Viridiplantae; phylum Streptophyta; class Magnoliopsida; order Malpighiales; family Euphorbiaceae; genus Jatropha; species Jatropha curcas. Next base: position 20,651,914 of record NC_143153.1, read on the forward strand.
TTTTTCCAAATATTGCTGCCGAAAATCTCTTGTTTAAAGGAAAGCAAAATCATGTTTTATTCTTTTACCAAAAAGGATAAAATAAATTTTTGGTAACAAAGATTTTCACATCTTCTAAATAAGGAAAGAAGATATTCTGATTTCAATTTCTTTCTAAAAGGCGACAGCTTCTTTGTTTCCTATATAAAGGAACGTTCACGCCTTAAACATTCGGTGAAGTAAGAGTTTTTGTTTTAAGAGCACTCTCTCATTGAACAAATTTTTATCTCTTAAAACTTACTCTCTACCCCCATTTTCTTTTCATCTCTATACTTAACGTTTTCAATATTTAAAGTGAAAAGAATTTTTACAATTGCTTTTGAAAAACAATTCTGTGTTCTAATCGATCTTCTAATCTAATAAAATTGTTTTTCCTGTGCTTATATGGACGTTTCTTTCTGTCTATTTAGATTGTGTAATCTATAGTAGACAGGCTCTTTATTTGTTAAACTTTTGTGTGAAATAGCTTAGGTGAGAAGCTATTGAGATAGAGATTATCAAGCGACCTTCTCCATGTGTGGGATAGTAATGTCTTGAATCGAGTTTTTTGTACTCTACCAAAAACAGAAAGGGTTGAGATTAACTAGAACCTTTGGAAAATCTAGTGGGACGAAAAGGGTAGATCTAGGTTTTTGATCTATTGCCTTGTACTGTTGGTTTGTCTCTTACCCTTTAAAAGAGATAACTTAGTTAAGGATCTCAAGATGCGTCTTGGGGAGTGAATGTAGGCGAGTTAGTGCCGAACCACTATAATTCTTGGTGTTGATCTCTTTATTTCTGAAGTTTGATTGATACTGTCTCTTTTACACTCTTGTTTAATTTTTAGAAACGCTAAAATTGTTAATAATTCAGATGTTTTAAAACGGCAATAAGTCTTATCTATTCTGAACTTTAGAACTCTGGTATTCTAATAAAGTGAATATACCATGTTCTAACTGTTGTTCTATTCACAGTATATTTCACTGATTGGGTTTCTATTTAATGTTCTAAACTTTATGAGGATGTTCTAATCTTGATAGCTCTTCATCATAAAGTTGTTCTGATTTTTGATTAAGGCTCTGTGAAGAAGTTCTGAATTTAATAACTGTCTTTCACAATAGCTTTATTTGATTTCTCAAACTTTGTGAGGAAGTTTCAATTACTATAACTTTCCTTCATAAAGAAGTTCTGATTCTAATCAATAGCTGCACTTCGCACAGACTTTCTATCTGTTATAATTAGAACATTGTGAGGATATTCTAATCCATATTCTATTCTCACAAAGTTCTGGGTGTGTTTTCCGCTGTGCTTAGAATTCTAATTTCTGTTTAGAATTTCTAAAATTTATTTCAGTTTTAGAAAACCCAATTCACCCCCCCTCTTGGGTTGTGGCATATATATTCGGGACCCACAATCTGGTATCAGAGCCTTGGCTCTTGACTTACCGAAGCTTAATCGCTTAAGAGATAAGATCCCATGGCAACCCCACTTCCTCTTTCTTCTTTAGAAGGACAATCTGTTTCTAGACCTCCTTTGTTCAATGGCTCTAATTACTCTTACTGGAAAACTAGAATGGAGAATTTTCTGAAATCAGTTGATATAAATTGTTGGAGAAATGTTATAACTGGTCCTCGTATTCCCATGAAAACTGTAGGAGATGAGCTAGTTAGAAAAACTGAAGAAGAATATACCGATGGTGACTGGAATGACATTGCTGTAAATGCAAAAGCCATTAATATTCTTCATTGTGCTTTAGATGCAACTGAATATAACAAAGTGTCTGGATGCAAATCTGCAACAGAGGTATGGAAAAAACTTAAAGTTACCTATGAGGGTACAGACAGGGTAAAAGAATCTAGAATAAATATCCTTTGGAGAGAATATGAAATGTTTAGTATGAAAGAAGGAGAAACTATTGCAGAACTAAATTCTAGATTTACCAATATAGTTAATCCTTTAAGAACTCTCGGAAAGGAAATTTCAGAAGATGAGCTTGTTAAGAAAATCCTTAGAATTCTACCTAGAAAATGGGATTATATAGGAACTGTTATGAATGACAAAGAGACTCCCGTCACTTATGATTATCTTATAGGAGCTCTTGTTTCAGAAGAAATGAAATCTTCCTTGACAACGGAAGATAAGAAAAAGAAAGGACTGGCTTTGAGGGTGGATTCTAGTGAAGAAAGTTCTTCTGATTTTGATAGTGATGATTTAGCACTTGTTGTTAAAAGATTTAAAAAGTTCTATCGAAAGGGTGGAAGGTCACAGAAAAAGTTTAATAAAAAGAACTTTCCATCTAAAAATAGTAACTTGCCTAAGAAAGAACCTTTTGAAGTGGTTTGTTATGAATGCAACAAACCTGGACATATCAAGCCTAATTGTCCTAAACTGTAAAAGAAGTCAACGAAAGAGAAGCTGAAGCAGGCTTTTGTAGCTGCTTGGAGTGATTCAGATGATTCTAATCCTGAAAGCCATGATGATCAAGAAGAAATTGCTAATATCTGTCTGATGGCTACTATCGACTCTGAATCTAAAGAAAATCAGCACTCTGGCTTCAACACAGAAAGCTGGAATCAATGAAACAAATGCAACGATCCATGAGAATGATGAAAGCACTGTAAGTATTTCTGAATCAGAAAGTGATCTTCTAAATACTTACAATAATCTTTGCAATGAGTTTGAAAAACTTGTTAGAAAGCATAAAGTTCTAAAGAAAGATTTCAGAAAATTAAAATCTGAAAGTAATCATTTAAAGGATGCTTTTTATCAAGAAGTTACATGCAAAGACCTCATTATAGAAATCAAAGATCTTAAAAGTTGTAATAATCGATTTTCTGAAAATCTGACACATCTTGAAGAAAAATGCAGAAATCTGAATTCTGAAAATGAATCCTTGAAAACTGAGATTAGAATTCTAAAATCAATTTCAGAATCATTTTCTAAAGAGAAAACAAGTTCTAATAGCATTTCTAAATTGAATCGTGTTTCTAATCAGAAAAATGCTGTTTCTAATGTTGTGACTTTAGAACATCAAAGTTTCAACAAAAAGAAGAATCATAGTGCACCTGTTACCACTAACCCTCCAGGACCCAATATGAGTTGGGTACCTAAATCTGCTTGATCTTTTCAGGTGTGCCTAAGGAGCGAGCTGAAAATAGAGATGTGGTACATGGACAGCGCTTGCTCTAGGCATATGACTGGTGACAAAAAGAAGTTCACCAGATTAGAAAAGAAAAAGGGAGGTACGGTAAGCTTTGGAGACAAAGCAAAAGGTAAAATCGTTGGTATTGGTGTGGTAGATTCTAATCCTTCAATAGAAGATGTATGTTTAGTAGAAGGATTACATTATAACTTGTTAAGTGTGAGTCAGATTTGTGATAAAAATAGAAGAGTGATCTTTGAACCTTCTCATTGTGAAGTTCAGAACATGCATGATAACAAAACCATATTCGTTGGAAAAAGGTTTGGAAATATATACCTAGTAGATCTCTCTGATATGCATAAACATGATATATGTTTAGTTTCTATTGATAATTCTAGTTGGTTATGGCATAGAAAACTTGGACATGCAAGCATGCACCTTATTTCTAAACTGTCTAAGAAAGATTTGGTTCGTGGTTTGCCAAAGTTGAAATTTGAAAAAGATCACATTTGTGATGCTTGTCAAATGGGCAAACAAACCAGAACTTCTTTTAAATCTAAGGGCATGGTGTCTACTTCTAGACCTTTAGAATTGCTGCACCTTGATTTATTTGGTCCAATTACTCCTTCTAGTCTTGGAGGAAAATTCTATGCATTTGTTATTGTAGATGATTACTCAAGATTCACATGGACACTCTTCCTTAGAAATAAGGATGAGTCATATGACATGTTTGTTCATCTGTGTAAGAAAATACAAAATTAGAAAGGATACAACATCACGACAATTAGAAGTGATCATGGAGGAGAATTTGAAAATCAGAAATTCAATGCTTTTTGCAACGAGATAGGAATCTTCCATAACTTCTCAACACCTAGAACACCTCAACAAAATGGAGTGGTTGAACGCAAGAATAGAACACTTCAAGAGATGGCCAGAACCATGCTAAGTGATTCTAAATTACCAAAGTATTTCTGGGCAGAAGCAGTCAACACTGCCTGTTATATTCTAAACAGGGCTTTGGTAAGATCTGAACTTAAAAAGACTCCATATGAGCTATACAAAGGTAGAAAACCGAATATCGGTTATTTTTATATCTTTGGGTGCAAATGCTTTATTCTAGATAACAAGAAAAATCATCTTGCTAAATTTGATGCAAAATCTTATGAAGGGATTTTTCTGGGATATTCTAATAATAGTAAAGCATATAGAGTATTTAATAAAAAGACTCTAGTTGTAGAAGAATCAATCCATGTTGTGTTTGATGAAACTGACTCTACTTCTAGAACATTACAAAGTGATGATGCTGTAGATTCTAATCCTGAAAAGCAGAATGAGCAATTAGAACAACTAGAACAGCCAGAAAGCGATCAGAACATCAATAATCAGGCTGAACTAGAATTAGAACATGAAGATCAGAACATAGTTGAAAGCCAAATGCCAGAAACAGAAAATGAAGATTCTCAATTACCAAAAGAATGGCGATTTCACAAGTATCATCCCCAAGAAGACATAATGGATAACCCCTCAGAAAGGATGATGACTAGAGCTCAACTTAGAAGATATTTTGGTAATGTTGCTTTCGTTTCTCAATTAGAACCTAAAAATTTAGAAGATGCTCAAAATGATGAAAGTTGGATTCCTGCTATGCAAGAAGAGCTAAATCAATTTGAGATAAACCAAGTTTGGAAACTTGTTTCTAGACCTAAAAACCATTCTGTTATTGGAACAAAATGGGTGTTTAGAAATAAGCTTGATGAACAAGGTAATGTTGTGAGAAATAAAGCAAGATTAGTGGCTCAAGGGTACAACCAAGAAGAAGGCATCGATTTTGATTAAACCTTTGCTCTGGTTGCTAGACTTGAGGCCATTAGAATGCTTTGTGCATTTGCATGCTTTAAAAACTTCATGTTGTATTAAATGGATGTGAAAAGTTCTTTTCTAAACAGTTTTCTAAATGAAGAGGTGTATGTAGAACAACCTCCGGGCTTTGAAATTTTTGATAAATCTAATCATGTTTACAAACTTACTAAAGCTCTTTATGGTTTAAAGCAAGCTCCTAGAGCTTGGTATGAAAGATTGAGTAAGTTTCTATTAGAAAATGGTTTTTCAAGAGGAAAGGTTGATACAACACTATTTATTAAAAACGAAGCACATGATATTCTAGTTGTACAAATATATGTTGATGACATAATCTTTGGTTCTACTAACGACCTTCTTTGTAAGGAATTTTCTAAGATTATGCAGGGTGAGTTCGAAATGAGTATGATGGGAGAATTAAATTTCTTCCTAGGGCATCAAATCAAACAATGTGAGAATGGAATTTTCATTAATCAAGCAAAATATACTAGAGAGTTGTTGAAACGATTCAAAATGGAAAATGCCAAGGTATGTAGTACACTAATGAGTCCATCGTCAAAATTATAGAAAGATGAAAAAGGCAAAGACATGGATATCATGCTGTTTAGAAGTATGATTGGTTCTTTGCTATATCTAACGGCAAGCAGACCATACATACACTTAGTGTTTGTCTATGTGCTAGATTTCAATCGTGTCCCAAAGAATCTCATTTAATTGCTGTGAAGAGAATACTAAGATATCTTTGTGGAACTTCTAATCTGGGTCTGTGGTATTCTAAAAATGATACATTTGATCTTGTTGGGTATAGTGATTCTGATTTTGCAGGAAGCAGAATAGATAGAAAAAGCACGTCTGGGACTTGTCAATTTCTGGGTAGCGCCCTTGTATCATGGTTTAGCAAGAAACAGACATCTATTGCTCTTTCTACTGCAGAAGCAGAGTATTTTGCTGCTGGAAGTTGTGTTTCACAAGTTCTATGGATAAAACAACAGTTGGCAGACTATGGACTGAAATTAGAAACAGTGCTTATCAAATGTGACAACATAAGCGCCATCAATTTATCCAAGAACCCAGTTCAGCATTCTAGAACCAAGCATATAGAACTCAGACATCACTTCATGTGTGATCACGTACAAAAAGGTGATATCATGATTGAGTTCATTCCCACAGAAAAACAATTGACAGATATCTTTACAAAACCTTTGAATGAAAGTCAATTCTGCTCAATTAGAAGAGAACTTGGTATATTAGTTCTAAACTCGTAACTTTAGAACTCTGTAAGTATGTTCTAAACTGCTTTGTAATTTCAAGAATAGAAGATTTGCTATGTTCTAATTTTTTATTCTGTGTGAAAACTGATTTTTGTCTAAAAACGCACTTGCTCCGATATGACTTTCTAAAGTCATTATCAGAATCTTGCTTTAGACTAAAACAGTTATTTTATTGTGTTTGTTTTTATTATGTTTTTGTGTCTTTAGTGCTTTGGCGGTTTTAGGGTTTTATTTTATTTTTTTTTATTTCCTTTATTTATTTTGTTTCTTTTGTCTTATTTGTCGTTTTGAATTCCATTTAAAAACTGTTCTTTATTTCTTTCTTCCGCCACTTAAGCGTCTCTATTCTGTGTGAACTGCTTAAGCATTCTCTTTATCTTCTCTTTGAAAACTAAAACCCTAAGTTGCTTTTGAGTTTCAAAATCCGCAACAATGGCCGAATCCAGTTCAAACCTCATCCGACTCTCTTACCGAACAAGAGCTTCAACTTCTAAAGAAGCTCTCGAAGAAGTATGAATAGAAGGAGTTGAAGGAGAAAAAGGCAGAAGAAAAACCTAAGAAGAGAAAAATCGAAACGGGTACTTCACTGAAACAAGCAGCGAAAACTCTTGGCAAAGGTAAGTCGGTTCTCTCAACTTACCCTCTGATGCGTTCTTATATGATTGACTGGAAGTTCTTTGGTGGTAATGAGTTTAATTTTAAGGAGCTCTTTGAGTTCCAAGGCTGGATGAACTTTCTGTCTTTAAATGCACTATGTTATGAGAGTTTAGTGAATGAATTTTATGGCTCGTTGAAAGTTAGTGGAACAGAGGCGATCTCTGTGAAACTTCAGGGTGAAACCAGAGAGTTATCGTATGATGATTTTGGGAAAATTTTTGGTATTCCAAATGCTGGGTCCAGGGTGACCAAAATCAAAGATGTATCTAGGGTTAGCGACTACAAAAAGGAAGATTTTGTGAGAAAAATAGTGAAAAAGCTGTCTGCAGAAAAACAAGGCTCGATAGAATGCTTTAACTTAACAGAGAGCATGAAATGGCTGTGCAAGCTTATTGTTCATTATATCTATCCCAAGAGCGCTTCTTTGACATATGTGAATCAGGTAGAACTATGTATAATGTGGCACATTGTTGAGAGAAAACCCCTCAACCTATGTCACATTATTTTTGATAAGTTGCAGAATAATCCCAAGAAGCTACCCTACGGGATGATTCTTACACCATTTTTTGAGTTTTTGAATGTTAATTTGGATGAGCATGTTGGTAGTTCTGTTTCTAAGTTGGACAGCGGGTCCTTGAAGATGAAAGATGAGGAAGAAGAGAAAGAAAAGAAAGAAAAAGAAGAAAAGGAGGAGAAAATGAAGGTAGAAAAGGAAAGAGAAGAAATTGAAAAACAAAAGAAAGTAAAAAGAGAAGCTGAAAAGAAGAAAGAAAAAGGAAAAGGGAAGTTAGAAGAAATAGTAAAAGAAGAGAGGAAATCAGAAGAGAAAGAAGAGGAGAAGAAGTCAGCAGAAAAGGTAGAAGAAGAGGAAGAAGGAACATAGGAAGAGGAATTAGAAGAGGAGACAAAAGAAGAAACAGAAAAGGAAAGTACTGTAGAGAAAGAGGAATCAGAAAAAGAAACAGGAAAGATAGAAGAGCCGGAGAAGTCAGAAAAGGGGAAGAAAGTGGAAGAAGGCAGTGATGCTGAAACTGAGAAGCTAGAGATTAGCGATAAAGAAAAGACAACTGAAGATAAGACAGAACAAGAGTCTGAGTTGCTATCTACGCAAAGAAGCAGGAAAATTATGCTGGGGAGAATAGAAAAGGAACTCATAGAGGAGCACAACAAGGAAATTGATGAGGCAATACAGTAGTGTCAAACTATTATTGAATAGAATCAATCACTCATCAAAACCTTGGAGAAAATGAAGGATGTGAACACGAGAAAGTTAGCCACTCTCAGAGTGAAAGGGACAACCTACATCCCCTCCTCAGAAAAGTCAAAGAATGTGAAGCATACTGCTGGCAAGCATAGGACTCATGGAAAGAAGCCTCCACTACACCCTTCTTCTAAAAGGCCAGAGAGTTCTTCTGAGACTGCACCAGCTCAGAACCTGAGGAGTTCTAAGAGACTTAGAACTGGTTCTAAGCTTCTCTGATCTGTTTCCTACATGTTGTGAACAATTTATTTTTTTATTTTTTTCTTTGCTTTATCTTTGTAGGATTATATTTGTGGAACTGTTTATTTTCTCTTTATTTTTGCTGTGATTTTGTCTAACCCTTTTATATGATGACAAAAAGGGGGAGAACAGGTATTTTGGTGATATTTTGAACACTATTGGTACGTACTTGGCAACCAAAGTACTTATATAGTGGTTATCTGTGTGCTAATATTTTCTAATCTGTATGTTTATCGTTTTCTATATGGTCTGTTTGGTGAGCTATATTTTCTATATGATAGCTGTGTGATTTTTAGAACTTAGATTCTTATTCTAACGACTGTTTTGCAGATTGAATATAAGATCCTTTGTACTATTTCTAATATCAGCTTTTATTCTTTTGTTCTGACTATATGTTCTGTTTATTAGAACTTAGAACATCTTGTCAATCTCTGCTAGTTCTAATATACATATGCTCTGATTGTTAGAACTTAGAATATCTTGCCTATTTTTTTTTTTCTTCTTTGCTAGTTCTAAAATCAGTTTCTAAAAAGGCCTCCCTAGTTCTAATTTTCATAAAACAGTTTTACTGCATCTATTCAGGGGGAGCAAAATACATGTTCTAATTTGCTCTATTTTAAAACTCTTTTGGCGTGATTAGAACTTATATGCATAAAATTCAGGGGGAGCACATGATTTTATGTTTGCTAAATTTATCGGTTTTGTCATCATCAAAAAGGGGGAGATTGTTGGCTCAAGGGTCAATTTCTAAGTCTCGGATTTTGATGATTAATTCAAAACAAATAAATTTAAAATTATGTTATTTGTGCTAATTTTATTCTATGCAGAGAAATCGTACAAGGCAAGTCCTACATTGAGTGTGAAGATTTCGAAGAACCTAGTAGCTAGGTATTTTGGAAACTTTGTAGGATAAAGAGAAAATCCATATATGAGCACAAAAATCTTTTTCTCTCTCAAAAATATTTTTCGGAAAATTAGCTTTCTTCAAATAATTTATTTTCGAAAATATTCCTTTAAATCGAAAAGATTTATTTTTCTAAAACTAAAGAGATTTCTTCTCTTAATGTTTTTGGTAATACAAATTACTCTCTTTTCGGAAATATATTTTGAAAGATCTAATATACTTAAATTTATTTTCTTACCTTAAAAACGAAAGAGAATCTCTTTCGGTTTTAGTAAGAGTATCCTTTCGTAAAAGTATTTTTCCAAATATTGCTGCCGAAAATCTCTTGTTTAAAGGAAAGCAGAATCATGTTTTATTCTCTTACCAAAAAGGATAAAATAAATTTTTGGTAACAAAGATTTTCACATCTTCTAAATAAGGAAAGAAGATATTCTGATTTCAATTTCTTTCCAAAAGGCGACAGCTTCTTTGTTTCCTATATAAAGGAACGTTCACGCCTTAAACATTTGGTGAAGTAAGAGTTTTTGTTTTAAGAGCACTCTCTCATTGAACAAATCTTTATCTCTCAAAACTTACTCTCTACCCCCATTTTTTTTTCATCTCTATACTTAACGTTTTCAATATTTAAAGTGAAAAGAATTTTTACAATTGCTTTTGAAAAACAATTCTGTGTTCTAATCGATCTTCTAATCTGATAAAATTGTTTTTCCTGTGCTTATATGGGCGTTTCTTTCTGTCTATTTAGATTGTGTAATCTATAGTAGACAGGCTCTTTATTTGTTAAACTTTTGTGTGAAATAGCTTAGGTGAGAAGCTATTGAGATAGAGGTTATCAAGCGACCTTCTCCATGTGTGGGATAGTAATGTCTTGAATCGAGTTTTCTGTACTCTACCAAAAACAGAAAGGGTTGAGGTTAACTAGAACCTTTAGAAAATCTAGTGGGACAAAAAGGGTAGATCTAGGTTTTTGATCTATTGCCTTGTACTGTTGGTTTGTCTCTTACCCTTTAAAAGAGATAACTTAGTTGAGGATCTCAAGATGCGTCTTGGGGAGTGGATGTAGGCGAGTTAGTGCCGAACCACTGTAATTCTCGGTGTTGATCTCTTTATTTCTGAAGTTTGATTGATACTGTCTCTTTTACACTCTTGTTTAATTTTTAGAAAGGCTAAAATTGTTAATAATTCAGATGTTTTAAAACGGCAATAAGTCTTATCTATTCTGAACTTTAGAACTCTGGTATTCTAATAAAGTGAATATACCATGTTCTAACTGTTGTTCTATTCACAGTTTATTTCACTGATTGGGTTTCTATTTAATGTTCTAAACTTTATGAGGATGTTCTAATCTTGATAGCTCTTCATCATAAAGTTGTTCTGATTTTTGATTAAGGCTCTGTGAAGAAGTTCTGAATTTAATAATTGTCTTTCACAATAGCTTTATTTGATTTCTCAAACTTTGTGAGGAAGTTTCAATTACTATAACTTTCCTTCATAAAGAAGTTCTGATAGTGTATAAGTCAGTGAGAAGCTGTTCTAATCAATAGCTGCACTTCGCACAGACTTTCTATCTGTTATAATTAGAACATTGTGAGGATATTCTAATCCATATTCTATTCTCACAAAGTTCTGGGTGTGTTTTGCGCTGTGCTTAGAATTCTAATTTCTGTTTAGAATTTCTAAAATTTATTTCAATTTTAGAAAACCCAATTCACCCCCCTCTTGTGTTGTGCCATACATATTCGGGACCCACATGTGCACTGCCTTGCCTCTGTGCATGAGAGTGGCGTTTTGTGAATAATGGCAAATCATGAAGGTGTTGCTGCAATGGATCGTGACTTAGCCATGATGGCTCTTTTTGTGGAGGAAGATCAGGCTATTGATGTAGGACAGTTATAAGCTCCCGCTGAGGACATTGATTACTCTCTGTGTTTGGTTGGCCAACTCTTAACGAGCAAGAGGGTTAACTATGGTGCTATGGGATTTGCCTTTGCTAATCTATGGCAGCCCGGTCATGAAATTTGTGTGATTGAAGTAGATCCAAAAGTGTTTTTTAATCTAGTTTTTTCGTTCGGTTGATCTGTGACGAGTTTGGAATGGAGCCCTGTGGTCTTTTAATAATCATCTCCTTGTCCTTGACAAGATATTGGTAAATACAATGCCTAGAGATGTTTCACTTTTCTACTGTGAATTTTGGGTGCAAATTCATGGGCTGTAATCAAGTTTTATGTTAGAGGGTGTTGGTCGAATGTTGGGCAATTTTATTGGATCTTTTGTGTCATATGATCCAAATAATAATTCTACAATCTGGAGGAATTTCATGCGAGTTAGGGTTCGTATTAATATCCAAATGCCCTTAAAACGACGCAAATGACTGAGGAATGCGAAAGGAGGTGAATTCACAGTCCAGTTCAAATATGAAAAGCTCCTTACCTTTTGCTACTTGTGTGGCCGGCTTGGTCATATAGTGAGCATTGTGATCTTTTGTTCAGTTCCTCACTAGAACTTGATAATGGTACTAATATGGAACCTAGGTGGGTTAATGGATTCGTGCTTCTGTTCGTCAAAATCTTGCAAATGCTGATGACCATATGTGGTTCCATGACTCAAAAAGCAACCAACTACGTGATACAGTTGAGTTTCATGCACAAGCGAGACCTCAATCAATGGAGACTGGGTTGGAAGGGGGCCATATTGTACCTGACGCGGAACCCAATGAAAATAAATTTCATGAACTCAATGACAAGTTTTGGAAGAGATCAAAGATCTAGAATAAACTCCCCTCTATGGCACCCAAAGCTTAAAGAAGCAAGAACACCAATAATAGAGTAAAAGAATAAGATAAACGCCACAATGAATTGATAAGTTTACCTTGATTCTTGATGCAATTAGAAGAATGCAATCTCACACTCTCTAAAAACATGAACACGCCTAAGCATGAAGAAATAGTCTTTAATTCATTAATTGTTGATTAATTCTGAAAGTTACAAAATAACAAACTATTTATACTAATCTAAGAGGTCCAGATCCTTAGAGGATTTAGAATTAGCTAAGGAGTAGGATTAGCAAATCTAAACCAACTAAGGAGTTGACTTAACAAACTCATAACAACTTAAGGATTTGGAAATCTAATCCAAATCCACTAAAGATTGACTAAATCTAATCAAAATAAGGCTAATTATTCAAGGGTGGCCGAAATATTGGAGGCCCAACCCATTAACAAAGCAAAATCACAAAATAACTAACTAATATGTGAGAGGCAGGGAGTTGCACGGTCCAGGGCGTGTCAGCTTGCACGGGCGTGCGCGTATGGATGAGCTTCCTTCGCGAGAGTCAGTAAGGTGCACGGCCTGGGGCGTGCTGATTGGCACGGGCGTGCGCGCATGGAAGAGTTTCCTTCGCGAGAGTCAGTAAGGTGCACGGCCTGGGGCGTGCTGAATGGCACGGGCGTGCGCGCATGGAAGAGTTTCCTTCGCGAGAGTCAGAGAAGTGCACGGCCTGGGGTGTGTTACCTTGCACGGGCGTGCTTCTTGGGCGTGCTATGTGACACGGGCGTGCTTCATGCAACTTGATCTCCTTTGGCAAGTCAGGGGCTTGCACGGTCTTGGGTGTGCCTCCTTGCACGGGCGTGCTAACCAAACATGGTTCCCACTCAACTTGTGCTTCTATTAATGTGAGAAACTTAGGTGTTCCTCTAAGCTCTTCATAGTACTTGTTGAAGGCAAGGTCATGGAGCTCTTGTGTGATTTGTTCTTGAATGTATAAGGACATGGTTGCTCCATACTTCTTTGCACGGCTCCTTGTAATTGGTCCACTAGGGAGTGCTAATGGATTGCCATTGTTGTGGTCCTTGCTCCCTTGAGCTCCATAGGTGGTTGGTGGTAGTGGATCCGTATCATCCCCCCCTTCTTTAAAAAGATTTGTCCTCAAATCTGCATCCATGTCAAAGGGAGACAAATCACTAATATTGAAAGTTGCAGAAACACCATACTCACCTGGCAAGTCTATTTTGTAGGCATTGTCATTGATGCGCTCTAAGACTTGGAATGGACCATCTCCACGTGCATCTAGCTTACTTTTCCTTTTGTTGGGAAATCTTTCTTTGCGAAAGTGTACCCAAACCCAATCACCTGGCATAAACACTAACTTTTTCCTGCCCTTGTTTGCTCTTTCAGCATATTGCTTGTTCCTCCTTTCAATGTTGGTTCTAGCCTTCTCATGTAGAGACTTCACTAATTCTGCCTTTTTTCCACCATCTAGATTAGAAAGTTCATTCAAAGGTAAAGGAACAAGATCTAATACAGTTAGTGGATTAAAGCCATAAACAAGTTCAAATGGGCTAAAACCTGAGGTAGAATGTATGCTACGATTATATGCAAACTCAATAAATGGCAAACTATCTTCCCAAGTTTTCAAGTTCTTACCCACAATGGCACGAAGCAATGTTCCTAAAGTTCTATTCACAACTTCAGTTTGTCCATCTGTTTGTGGATGACAAGTTGTAGAATAAAGTAATTTAGTTCCAAGTTTACCCCACAAAACCCTCCAAAAGTGTGAAAGAAACTTTGCATCCCTATCAGAAACTATTGTTCTTGGTACCCCATGCAATCTTACCACTTCTTTAAAGAATAATTCAGCAACATTATTGGCATCATCAGTTTTATGACAAGGAATAAAATGAGCCATCTTGCTAAATCTATCAACAACAACAAATATGCTATCTTTACCACGTTTAGTCCTAGGTAATCCAAGTACAAAGTCCATAGATATATCAATCCAAGGAGAACTAGGAACAGGTAAAGGCATGTATAATCCATGAGGCATAGACTTAGATTTGGCCTGTTTACAAGTAATACAAGAGTTACAAACCCTCTCTACATCTTTAATCATATGAGGCCAATAGAAGTGTTCATTCAACATATCATAAGTCTTATGTACCCCAAAGTGTCCCATCAATCCCCCACTATGAGATTCAATCACAAGCAATTCACGCATAGAACATTTAGGCACACAAAGTTTGTTGTTCTTAAACAAATATCCATCATGTCTATAGAACTTATCAAATGCTCCATGCTCACATGCTACATATATGTTGCCAAAATCAGAATCATTCACATACAAGTCTTTAACATACTCAAATCCAAGTAATTTAGAACTAAGAGCAGTAATGAGAGTATATCTTCTTGATAATGCATCAGCAACAATATTATCTTTTCCATGCTTGTATTTAATCACATATGGAAATTGTTCAATAAATTCAACCCACTTACCATGTCTTTTATTGAGCTTACCTTGACCCTTCAAGTGTTTTAGGGCCTCATGGTCAGTATGGATGACAAACTCTTTAGGTAATAAATAGTGTTGCCAAACATGTAAAGTTCTTACCAAGGCATAAAGCTCTTTGTCATAGGTTGAATAGTTGAGTTGTGCTCCATTTAACTTCTCACTAAAGTAGGCAATTGGCTTCTTTTCTTGCATTAGGACAGCCCCAATTCCCACTCCAGAAGCATCACACTCAATCTCAAAAGTATTCTCAAAATTAGGCAAAGAAAGTATAGGTGCAGAAATTAACTTCCCTTTTAGTGTGTCGAATGCCTTTTGTTGTTCTTCTTTCCACTTGAACCCAACTTCCTTTTTGATAATTTCTGTTAGTGGTGCTGCAATTGAAGAGAAATCTTTAACAAACCTTCTATAGAAGCTTGCCAACCCATGAAAACTCCTAACTTCAGAAACCGATTTGGGAGTTGGCCACTCTTTGATAGCTTTCACTTTCTCCTCATCTACTTCAATACCCTGTGCACTCACAATAAAACCAAGAAATACAAGTCTATCTATACAAAATGTGCATTTGTTAAGTTTAGCATACAACTTTTCTGTCCTCAAAGTTTGTAACACTATCCTAACATGCTCAATATGGTCATTAAGAGACTTGCTATAGATGAGTATATCATCAAAGTATACAACCACAAACTTTCCTAAGAAGGCACGCAATACATGGTTCATAAGCCTCATAAAAGTACTAGGTGCATTAGATAGTCCAAAAGGCATAACTAACCATTCATACAAACCATACTTAGTTTTAAAAGCAGTTTTCCATTCATCACCTGGTTGCATTCTAATTTGATGGTAACCACTCATTAAATCAATTTTAGTAAAGTAAGTTGCCCCATGCAATTCATCTAACATATCATCAAGTCTAGGGATAGGGTGCCTATACTTTACTGTAATTTTGTTGACCGCTCTACAATCAACACACATGCGCCATGTTCCATCCTTTTTAGGTACTAGAAGCACGGGAACGGCACACGGGCTCATGCTCTCTCTCACCAAACCTTTCTCCATAAGTTCATCAACTTGCCTTTGCAACTCCTTTGTCTCCATTGGGTTGCTTCTATAGGCAGGCCTATTAGGAATGGTGGATCCAGGAATGAAGTCAATTTGATGTTCTATTCCCCTTAAAGGTGGTAAACCACTAGGTAGTTCATTAGGAAAGACATCATCAAATTCCTGCAACATAGAAACAAACATAGAAGGCAAATTGTCAAGGTTAGTGTTAGATTCAGTAAACAAAACTTCCTTGTACCTAAGAAGCAATATGGGCTTCTCTAAGGCAATGGCACACTTAACCTCTCTAATTCTTGCATAAAAAGTCTGTTTCTTTTTCTCCTCTCTTTCTTTTTCACTCACAATTGGGCCATTAATTTGTTTTGTCACTTTTGTGGCCTCTTTTCCCTCATCCTTAGTCTTTTCTCTCTTTTGTTCTCTCAATCTCAGATTCTCACTCTCTTTTTTTCTCAAGGCCGAAACCTCTCTCTCTCTCTCAACTATCTTTCTTTGGTCTTCATAAACCTCTTGAGGTGATAATGGTACAAGAACCACCTTTTTCCCTTTATGAACCAATGAGTATCGATTGTGGAATCCATCATGAAGTGCCCTTCTATCATATTGCCATGGTCTTCCCAACAATAGATGTCCAGCTTGCATAGGTACTATATCACACAAAATTTCATCTTCATACCATCCAATAGAAAATGGCACAAGTACCTGTTTAGTCACTTTCACCTCCCCACAATCATTCAACCATTGCAACCTATAAGGCTTAGGATGCTTGAGACAAGTCAAGTTCAGTTTGTTTACCATGTTTACACTAGCAACATTAGTGCAACTACCCCCATCAATAATGAGAGTACACACCCTTCCACTAATCAAACATCTAGTGTGAAATATGTTCTCACGTTGCTCAAGGCTTTCCTCTTTAACATGCATGTTCAAGGCACGTCTAGCAACCAAAACTTCCCCATGTTCAGGAAGTATCAAATTTTCTGAATCATCTTCATCATTATCATCAAGTAATTTAGGCATATCATCATAATCACTACATTCAGATTCAGAACTAACATTCCCATCATCTTTAATAATCATAACCCTTTTATTAGGACATTGAGATGCATAATGCCCTTTCCCCAAACATTTAAAACATTTAATTTCTCTAGAAGGGGTTGTAGAGTTAGAAGTACCTTTGTTGCTTTTAGGTGGAGTTTGGACAATCTCTTTACCTTTTGAAGTTGAATCTGTCCTCTGAGAATTAGAACCCCTAAATTCCCTCTTCTCACCTTCTTTAGACCATTTAGATCCCCATGTGTTGTTGGAATACTTGTTGGTGTTGGATCTCCCCTTTTTCTGTCTTTCAAGTTTCATGGCCATATCTACCATCTCCTCTAAGCTTTCATACCTATACATCTCTAAGGCATCAGCAATATCTTTGTTGAGACCTCCAAGGAATCGGGACATGGTGATTTGCTCTTCTTCCTCAATCTTGGCTCTAGCCATGCAAATCTCCATCTCCTTGTAGTATTCTTC
Source organism: Jatropha curcas (assembly GCF_041381405.1). Classification (NCBI taxonomy): domain Eukaryota; kingdom Viridiplantae; phylum Streptophyta; class Magnoliopsida; order Malpighiales; family Euphorbiaceae; genus Jatropha; species Jatropha curcas. The sequence goes on from NC_143153.1 coordinate 20,669,121, forward strand.
AACACTTCTTCCTCCTTGCACCATCCTTGCTAATTTATTATGTAAATCCCTAAAGTAGTGAGTAGGGACAAATTTTTGGTGCATCAATTCTTTCATAATCTCCCATGGTGGTACAGGTCTCAATCCCTTTCTTCTTCTTTTCAATAACAATTGTTCCCACCAAAACATAGCATAACCTTTGAATTCCACAGCAGCAAGATGAGATTTCTTTTCTTGAGAATAGTTATGGCATTCAAAGATTTGTTCTACCTTTCTCTCCCATTCAAGGAATTCTTCAGCATTGTTGTTGCCTTTGAATTCTGGAATCCTCATCTTAATTGATCCCAAGTCTCCATCAAGTTTGTTAAGATTAGTACCTTCAGTATCTTCATCATCATGGGGTTGAAATCTAGCTTGATGACGAGCTCTTGTTGCATTGGAACTTTGTGAAGCCCTTATCTCTTGCAATTCCTCCTTCATGTCTTGGTAAAGGTTATTGAAGGTTCTAAACTGTCCTTGAATTGCTTCCATGAAAGCTTTCATTTGAGGATCATTAATTGGACTTCCATCTCCAGATTTGCCTGAACTCATGGTTAGTGTTCAAGAGAAAACACACAAAGAATTTGGTAAATCACTCCCTCACGTGTTTACACTCTTTTAATCACTCCTTGCAATTCTTCCAATTGAACTTCAGAATCTTAGTTTAACCAATCAACTCAAAAGCACGTTTAGAATCAAGGAATAAAACTTAACAATGAAAAGAAAGCACAAAATCTAGAAAGAAGACTCAAAACGATATGGACAGTAGCACAAGAACATAAACAATGCACTACTTTAATTAATTAGAGTGTAGTAAACAAGCAAACACACCCTAACAATGTAATAGAAGCAAAAGATAGCTCACACAAAAACAAAGAAACTAGAATTTAAAAGACAATATTAGGATATAATGTATGAATTTAGCTTACTACAAAGCAAACCAAATATGGACCTAATTAATTCTACCAAAACAAAGCAAGCAATCAAAGAAAACAAGAGAAAACAACTTGTTTAAGAGGTTCAGTATTGTGCACGGGTGTGCTAGGTGAAGCACGGGCGTGCATGAATAGGCCTAATCCAACAAGTGGAAGGCAAGATCTAGCACGGGTGTGTTGAGGTGTGACACGGGCGTGCTGCCTTGTCCCCTCTTAATGCAACCCAAATTTAAGTAGGATTCTTAGATTTGACAAGGATTGTAGTAGATTTGCTTAATCTCCAAAGATATGGTCAACTAATTTTGTTATTATCTTATCCACAAGTAGTTAAGATTGGAGTTTATCACAAGATTATAGTGGATAAGCTAAATCCCATAAAATATGGTCAAATCCCTTAGGATTAGGAACAATCCCACTAAATATGGTCAAATCTCTTAAGGATTAGGAATAATCCCACAAAATATGGTCAAATCCCACAAATTAAGGTATAATCCCCTTTGAATTAGGATCAAATCCCTTGGATGCAGGAACAAAATCAAGATCCACTCAACAAAATCAATGGTGGACGAAATTTTCTTTCCTTTTTTTTTTTTTTTTTTTTTATTCAACAAGATCTAAGATCTAAACCTCCAGAATTGAAACAAGAACGAAATTAATCAATATAATTGAAGCAAAAAACGAATTGAAACTAAGCAAAAGAAAACAAACACAAAAGAAACAAGATGAAGAAGAAAACAAACACAAAAACAATAAGAACAAGAAAACAAATAAACATAAACCCTAGAACTAAGATAAATAAGAATTTACCTTAATCTTTGGCTCTGATACCAAACTGACGCGGAACCCAATGAAAATAAATTTCATGAACTCAATGACAAGTTTTGGAAGAGATCAAAGATCTAGAATAAACTCCCCTCTATGGCACCCAAAGCTTAAAGAAGCAAGAACACCAATAATAGAGTAAAAGAATAAGATAAACGCCACAATGAATTGATAAGTTTACCTTGATTCTTGATGCAATTAGAAGAATGCAATCTCACACTCTCTAAAAACATGAACACGCCTAAGCATGAAGAAATAGTCTTTAATTCATTAATTGTTGATTAATTCTGAAAGTTACAAAATAACAAACTATTTATACTAATCTAAGAGGTCCAGATCCTTAGAGGATTTAGAATTAGCTAAGGAGTAGGATTAGCAAATCTAAACCAACTAAGGAGTTGACTTAACAAACTCATAACAACTTAAGGATTTGGAAATCTAATCCAAATCCACTAAAGATTGACTAAATCTAATCAAAATAAGGCTAATTATTCAAGGGTGGCCGAAATATTGGAGGCCCAACCCATTAACAAAGCAAAATCACAAAATAACTAACTAATATGTGAGAGGCAGGGAGTTGCACGGTCCAGGGCGTGTCAGCTTGCACGGGCGTGCGCGTATGGATGAGCTTCCTTCGCGAGAGTCAGTAAGGTGCACGGCCTGGGGCGTGCTGATTGGCACGGGCGTGCGCGCATGGAAGAGTTTCCTTCGCGAGAGTCAGTAAGGTGCACGGCCTGGGGCGTGCTGAATGGCACGGGCGTGCGCGCATGGAAGAGTTTCCTTCGCGAGAGTCAGAGAAGTGCACGGCCTGGGGTGTGTTACCTTGCACGGGCGTGCTTCTTGGGCGTGCTATGTGACACGGGCGTGCTTCATGCAACTTGATCTCCTTTGGCAAGTCAGGGGCTTGCACGGTCTTGGGTGTGCCTCCTTGCACGGGCGTGCTAACCAAACATGGTTCCCACTCAACTTGTGCTTCTATTAATGTGAGAAACTTAGGTGTTCCTCTAAGCTCTTCATAGTACTTGTTGAAGGCAAGGTCATGGAGCTCTTGTGTGATTTGTTCTTGAATGTATAAGGACATGGTTGCTCCATACTTCTTTGCACGGCTCCTTGTAATTGGTCCACTAGGGAGTGCTAATGGATTGCCATTGTTGTGGTCCTTGCTCCCTTGAGCTCCATAGGTGGTTGGTGGTAGTGGATCCGTATCAGTACCAGGTGCAGCTGTAGCTACAACAAATATGGGTTGGTTATTAAGATATAGAGAATGAGATTCTTATTGTTGGTGATGGTAAGAATCGGGCTCGAGTGGACACTGAACAAAGTTTAATTACTGGAGATAAGCATATTGATGGCTCTGTTGATTCTATACCAATAGTGGTGGGTCCTGAGGGTGTTCAAGCCCGCCGAGACCATGAGTCTCCTTAGTTGGAACTGCCGAGGGCTCGGCAACCCTCGGACAGTTAATGCTCTACGAGAGCTAATTAGATCAAATAAGCCAATAGTTGTTTTTCAATTGAAACTCTTGTTACTTCTAGTCGAATTCAGCAATTAAAAATTTCCTTGGGTTATGATTTTTATTTTATTGTTAATGTTGTTCACATAATGGTGGTCTTGCTATTTTTTGGAATTCAAATGTTGATCTTCATGTCCTTGCCTACTCTTCTAATTTCATTAATATGTCTATTACTTTTCAATCGAATGCTCCTTAGAGAATGACTGGATTTTATGGCTACCGAGAACATAATCGTAGGCAGTTGTCTTGGAATCTGCTTAAATCTTTAGCTGACTCTTCTAATTTGCCTTGGTTATGTTGTTGTAGACTTTAATGATTTATTGTATGAACATGAGAAGAAGAGGGTGCTAACAGACTCAATGTTTATATGATGGTTTTCAAAATATTGTGTTTGATTGTAATCTGATTGATTTAGGCATGGATGGCTATCTATATACTTGGTTTCATGGCAGAGGGGAGAATCGTATTGAAGAAAGACTAGACCATGTATTTGTTACTTCATCATGGCTGACTATCTTTCCCAACTCTTCTATTCTAAATTTATGCTCTTCATCGTCAAATCATTATCCTTTATTGGTGAAGCTATTTACTCTAGCCGCTTAGCTCCTACTGTCAGGTTTCGATTTGAGAATCATTGGCTGCTAGAGAATGGCTTTTGTGATATGGTCAAACAAGCTTGGGATTCTTGCAATTCACAAGATATTCAGTCAAAAGTTAGTGCTCTTACCACATCCATTGCCGCTTGGACTCATAAGCTGCTTGGTGAGTTTAGAACTAAAGTTAAAGCCTTATCTTGCCAACTATATACTGCTTGTGAATCAGGTACGAACTTTAATGATGATTCTCTTGCTAATATTAAAGCCATGTTGAATAATGTGCTTGCCCAAGAGGAGGTTTTTTTGGAAATAATGATCCAAAAATTTTTGGCTTGTGAATGGTTGATCGTAATTTGCAATTTTTCCACGCTGTTGCTTCTAAAAGGTGCAGACAAAATAAAATCTATATACTTATGGAAGTTGATGGTACTTGGTTGGAAGAGCCCTATGCGCTTCGGGATATGGTGCACTCTTATTTTCTGGACTTATTTGCTGCCTCCAGTGTGTGTAGATCCCGTTATTGATACTCTTTAGCCTGTGGTAACAACGGTAGATAATGCAATTTTATTGGCCCCTTTTCAGATGATGAGTTCAAAGATGCTCTTTTTCAGATGCATCCTGATAAGGCATCGGGATCGGATGGCGTAAATCTTTGTTTTTTCCAAAAATTTTGGCCTCTTATTGGTGCAGATGTTATATGCTCTTGTAGGGATTGGTTATCAGTAGGCTGATTCCCAGCTAATCTAAATGATACTATCATTACTCTCATTCTGAAAGTTAATAACCCTTCTACAATTAAAGATCTGAGGCCTATTTCCCTTTGTAACATCTTATACAAGGTTACTGCAAAGGTTTTGGCCAATCGACTGAAAAAGATCCTGCATAAAATTATCTTGCTTGCTCAATCTACTTTTGTACCAGGGAGGTTGATCACAGACAATGTGATGGTGGCTTTTGAACTTATTCACTATATGAAGTGCTAGAGGAAAGGTAAGATGGGCTTCTCTGCCTTAAAAAGTTGATATTTTAAAAGCCGATGATCGTATAGATTGGAGCTATTTGAAAGTGGTAATGCTGTAGTTGGGTTTTGATTAAAAGTGTGCAAAACTTATTATGATATGCATTGACTCAGTTAAATACTTTGTCTCTTTTAATGGAAGTGAAATTGGTCCAATTTTCCCTCAGAGGGGCTCGAGTCAAGGGTGTCCGCTCTTGCCTTATCTTTTCATTCTTTGTGCTGAGGGCTTGTCGGCATTATTCAAAAGAGCAAAGCGGAGAGGTTGTAATATCCTCAACTTTGTAGTTCCTGCTATTCTAGCTTTTTCTATGAATTCGGTTATCCGAATGAAAGGAAAACTTAAAATAATGGGAAACACTATATATTGAGGATGTGAATATTAATTAAATAGTAATTAATGTGATTACAAATCAATTTGAAAGATTAAAGGAAATCAAAAATGAGTTAAAGATGAATGACTTCTTGGTAAAGCACAATTTTACCCGAAAAGCCCGAAAAATGGTAAGTTCAGTATGACCTTTCTTAAGTGGGGTTTAGAATATTAAATACACTTGGTTGATACTTACTAAGACTAAAGTGAAGTGATTAAAAAGATTAGAGTGCCAAAGGATGAAGGGAAAACAAAAGGGAGGATTATAGTGCAATTTTCATTTAAAGGACATGGAAGGAATTTTTAATAATGTTTAGTATATATTATTATGAAGAGGTGGAGATAACCATGCCATTTTCCACTCATTTTTACAGCCCACGTTGGTCAAGAAGAGAGGAGGAGAGTTTTGATTACAAATCAAGCAAAAAGGAGGTGAAAATCAATGAATTTTCAAGTAATTCTTAAGAAAATGTTAGTTATCTTCACTTCCTCCTTCTTTTCTATGGATTAATTTTTGAATTCCATGAACTTTGAAGTGAGGTGCTTGCTTGTTCATTCTGATTTGGTGAAGATGAAGTGATTAGACTTGAGTTTAAGGTGATTTAAGATGAGTGAAACTAGTTACGCATGAATTCAAAGTCTAATTTGCATAATTCACCAAGAGGGATGATTTTGAGTTTGTATTTGATATGCCATGACCTAAGGATTCTGATATATCTTATATTATGATGTTATGTAAGTAATAGAAGAGTTGAATTGCATGAATTTGTGCTGGAATTGAGTTGAGAATGCTTAAGCAAACATATCATTGCTGGACCTGTTACAGTTGGGCTGTCTGAACTTCAGCTTCTGTAATTGACCTGTTTGACTAAGCAAATGAACTTCAAAATTCATGAAATTTTATATGGAGATAGGCTGAGATGTTGGGTAGGTCGTGTTAAAAGGGAAAGGCCATTGGATAAAAGGAAATGGAGTTATAATTAAATCAATGCAGGCTGCTCAGCATGAGAAAAACTGGAATTCAGATTCTCTAATTATGTCATTTGAAAATGCAAATGAGCTTTAAAAATTATGAAATTTTACAGGGAAGTACTATAAGATGTTGGGAACATGCTGTAAAAATTTCAGGGCAAATGAATTTGAGGAAATTAAGATATAGCCAACGGAATGCAAGCTGCTCATATGCTCAAATTCTGCATTTCATAAACATTGAATGAATTTAGCATGCCATTGACTTCTATTGTTTTAATTGTTAGTAGTATGTTTCTAGGATGGGATTAAGTGTTGGATATGAAGTGTTTCATGCTTACACTAAGGTCATATGACACTTGGACAAGCATAGTGAAAATGAAAGAAAAAGCATGACACAACATTCTAATGCTTAATTTGCATTCCTATAGAAATGCATGTCTGTACATTGTGTAGTATGAAGTTAAAGTGAGTATTACTCTCATGCTACAGCTCCTAAGAGTAAGGGAGTTGAGGAGAGGGTGGTTACTTGAGGAAAAAGGCTAGGGGAGCCTTCTAGCTCAGGTTAGTGTACTATGCCTTTCCTACTTTTATTTAAACAAAATGATTTTGATTTTGCAAAATATTTTCATTGGATTTACTTTATGAATCATAACTAGAAAAAGTATTAATGCTTTCATATGTTTTTAAAGAACAAAGCTTATTTTGAAAGCATACGACCTAATGACATATGTAAATGAAATTTATGATTCTTATACCTTGAAAGAGGAGGATGTTGGCCAATTGATAACTGTAGTATGAGGGGTGGCCATGACTGAATGATTTTAGTAGTGTTTGCGAAATGAAATGTTGCCCACAGTGATTTTAATATTATTACATGAATGGAATGGTTTAAAAGTCTTACAGCTGATATAGACATGGTTATTACCCCGAATATCACTTCATTTGTTGAAGTTGATATTACGATCGATTGAATATGGATATCATCGCTAGATGATATATGATTGATATGAAATTCTCCCTCCATGTTGAGGTTGTAGATTGCTCCCTCTTCTGTTGAAATCATATCACAGATTGAGGTTGTAGATAGCAGGTCTAGATGTGCACATTAGACACTGATGGCCCTCGGAATTGATTCTATAAAAGCTGTAAAGACTACATTATGAATTTATGATTTAAATGGTATTGTTTTGTTTTCTTATTTCCTTTAACATGATGGGTTTATGACTTATGATTCATTATTTCATATAAAGAATTTGATTTCATAAATTTGTGTTTATTTTATAATAGTACACCACTAAGCAAAATGCTTAGCGATAGTTGCTTTTGTGCCATCGCAGGAAAAGGCAAGGAAAAAGAACTAGGAGAAGATCGTTTTTGTTTGATGTAGATAGTATGCTACTGATGTAGCTATTGTATATTTGACTTCTTTTGGAATATGTATGATGTATTAAACATTAACAGAACATCTATGTATATTTGAGCAGATACATGTAAATTATGATTGTATGAATTTCTATTATGTATCTAAGGTGTGAAAAGGATTTCAGTATGTAATTAAACCATCCATGGGCTTATGGGTTATGGAACCATTTTATGTTTTTGCCAATATAATTGATGTTTAAGAAATCATATTGAGCTTAATGGAAGTTATGTTTCATATGTTTAGTAAATTACGAAAAAAAAAGAGACATTTCTTTATAACAGATGAAAGAACCAAAAGGAGTTTTACATTTAATAATTAAATCTACTTTTCTACAAGATATAATTTGAAAGAATCAACAGTATTAAGTCCCTTGTAGTATACTTAGTAAGCATTTATAAGACTTAAGGGCTTATTAAGTATATTACGGGCGACATGCCAGTCTTACAGTAAGGTAAGGTGTGACATGTTTATTTTGGTATCAGAGCGGTTTTAATTGCATATTGGATCATAGTTTTGTGAATGTAAATGTGAAATGTAATCTGCTCAAATATGACATGACTGTTAATTGTTGGATAGCTACATCATACAATATTCTAATAGATGAATGTTTTTCTGTGATAGTATACAGAGAGCGTTTTGTTGTTGATAGATAGTATGGAGGGTGTTGGTCAGGGAGATAATTTTAATCCTCCTGAGGAGCAGTCTGAGGCAAGGCAGGAAGAGATAGGTGATGCTCCCGAGGGTTCTAATGTCCCTGTTGCACCAGCTGCTGACCCTATAGCCCAGCAAATGGCTGCGTTATTGAGACAAATGGCAGGTAACTTACAGCAGCAGCAGCTGCCAGTTAGACAGTATGATAAGTTGGTTAAGTATGGGGCCACAGAGTTTTCAGGCACCACTGACCCGATGGTAGCTGAGCAGTGGCTAGAGAGGATTGATAGGGTTTTCTTAAAGCTCCAGTGTGATGATGCTCAGAAGTACGATTATGCAGTCTCTTTACTTCAGGAAGATGCATATGAGTGGTGGAAGACAGTTCCTAGGAGCAAAGTGCAGGCACCAGTTCTGACTTGGGCAGACTTCCTGAGGGAGTTCAAGAAAAAGTATGTTCCATCTACCTATGTGGATGCCAGGATAGAGGAGTTTCTACAGCTCAGACAGGATCATAGGACTGTAGCTGAGTATGAGAGGGAGTTTACTCGGTTGAGCTATTATGCTGGGAGTATGTTAGTTACAGGCAGGGACAGGTGCAAAGAGATTTGAACAAGGATTGAAGCCCAGTATTAAGAGTCATGTGATCGGCTTTGAACATGAGAATTTTTCTGCATTGGTATCACAAGCTCTGAATCAGGAGAAGGTTGAGCAAGAAAAGGCTACAGAGAAGGAGAAGAGTGTCAGGAGGACTTTCCCTGGGGCTAGTAGCTCTAGTAGCAAGAAGAGGAGATTCTTTAGTCCATTTCCTCCTAGATCTAGCAGTGTGAGGCCACAGAGCCAGAGGCCGTTCAGACCACCATTGCCACCTCCACGAGCTCCTCCAGTTACTCGTAGTTGTGTACATTGTGGTAGATATCATGGAGGAGTGTGTAAGTTGACCACAGGAGCATGTTTTAACTGTGGCGAGGTTGGACACTTTGTGAGGGATTGCCCTAGACCGAGAACGACTACGGCATATGCAGCCACAGAGGGATCAATTCAAAGACCAGCTAGTAGTTATGGATCTTCTCAGTCTGCAGGCAGAGGTAGGGGTAGAGGTAGAGGTAGCATGTCGGGTAGTCAGGGGACAGTGAATCAACCAGAGCCTATTGGTGGGCCAGCTAGAGTTTATGCTATGAGGCAGAGGCAGGATGCCGATTCAGCTGATGTAGTGGCTGGTATGTTTTCTTTATTTAATCATGATATTTATGTGTTGTTTGATCCTGGATCATCTCACTCTTATATTAGTGTTGGGATTTCTTGTTATGTATCTGTTCCTTGTTTGAGATTGGGTTATGATGTGCTTGTATCGAGTCCTTTAGGGCAGGAGGTTATTGTTAATAGATTATATCATGATTGCCCACTCATGATCCAAGGTCATGTATTCCTTTCTGATTTAGTTGAGATGCCCTTCAGAGATTTTGATGTTATTTTGGGTATGGATTGGTTAAAAAAATATCAGGCAGTGGTTGATTGTGACCTGAAGAAGATTATATTTAAACTGCCAGAATATGTAGATGTGGTAATACAGGGTGAGAGACAGATACTTCCTTCATCTGTGATCACTGCAGCTTTAGCTCAGAAATTGATTCGTCATGGGTGTGAGGCATACCTAGCTCACATTGTTGACACAAGGGTAGGTACTCCTAATCTTAAAGACATTCCTACTGTGTGTGACTTTCCAGATATTTTTCTAGAAGAGTTACCAGGATTGCCTCCAGAAAGGGAAGTTGAATTTGAGATTGAGGTTATGACAGGGACTCAACCGATCTCCATTACTCCTTACAGGATGGCTCCTACTGAATTAAAAGAATTGAAAGCACAATTATAGGAGTTACTTGATAAAGGGTTTATTCGCCCTAATGTGTCACCATAGGGAGCTCCAGTGCTATTTGTCAAAAAGAAAGATGGCAGTTTACGGTTGTGCATTGATTACCGCTAGTTGAATAAGGTCACAGTCAAGAATAAGTATCCTTTGCCAAGGATTGATGATCTCTTTGATCAGCTTAAAGGTGCTTCTGTATTCTCTAAGATAGATTTGAGATCGGGGTATCATCAACTCAGAGTTAAAGAGCAGAGTATTCCTAAGACGGCATTCAGGACTCGCTATGGCCATTATGAGTTTCTAGTTATGCCATTCGGATTAACTAATGCTCCAGCAGCATTCATGGCTTTGATGAACACGATCTTCAGACCTTACCTTGACCAGTTTGTTGTGGTTTTTATTGATGACATTCTGATATATTCCAAAGATATAGAAGAGCATGATAAGCATCTACGAATTATTTTTCAAACTCTTCGAGAAAAACAACTTTATGCTAAGTTTTCTAAATGTGAATTCTGGTTAGCACAAGTTGCTTTTCTTGGTCATATTGTATCTGCAGGGGATATTGCAGTGGATCCTGGTAAGATTGAGGCTATTTCCAGTTGGAAGCCACCAAAGAATGTTTCCGAGATTCGTAGTTTCTTGGGTTTGGCTGGCTATTATCGCAGGTTTGTTAAGGGATTTTCTAACATTGCTTTGCCCTTAACTAAACTATTGCGAAAGAACGTTAGATTTGAATGGACAGATAATGTCAGGAGAGCTTTGATAAGCTGAAGAAGTGTTTGACTAAGCTCCAGTTTTGACTTTACCTACTCCAGGTACAGAGTTTACTGTTTATAGTGATGCTTCTCATAATGGATTAGGTTGTGTGTTAATGCAGGATAGAAATGTTATTGCTTATGCATCACGCCAACTTAAACCACATGAGAGGAATTATCCTACACATGATTTGGAACTTGCAGCCATTGTATTTGCATTGAAGATATGGAGACATTATCTTTATGGTGAGAAATGCTATATCTTCACCGATCATAAGAGTTTGAAGTATCTGGGTACTCAAAGGGAGTTGAATTTGAGACAGAGAAGATGGCTTGAGTTTATAAAAGATTATGACTGTATTATCGATTATCAGCCAGGGAAAGCTAATGTGGTAGCAGATGCACTGAGCCGTAAGACTATTGCTAGCCTGAGAACTACAGAGTTATCTCTAGTCCATGATCTACGGTCTATTAATGCAAAGTTTGAGATGAATTTCTGACAATTGGGTGTTAGTTAATCTTCAGGTGAAGCCTCTACTGGTTGATCAGATTAGAGCAGCAATATTGATTGATAATGAATATCAAAAGATTCTTTCAGAGACACAAGATGGTAAACGACCAGACTTTTCTGTCAGTAAAGATGGGTTATTACGATTTCGGGACCGGTTATATGTTCCTTCAGATTTAGATTTGAGACATCTCATCTTGAAGGAAGCACATGATTCTCCATTTGCTATGCATCCAGGCGGGACCAAGATGTATAGGGATTTGAAGAGGAACTATTGGTGGACTGGTATGAAGAAAGATATTGCTGAATTTGTAGCTAAATGTCTAACTTGTCAACAAGTCAAGGCAGAACATCAAGTACCAGCAGGATTACATCATCCACTTCAGATTCCAGAATGGAAATGGGAAAGAGTGACTATGGATTTTCTAATGGGACTTCCACTGACTCAGAGGAAACATGATGCAGTTTGGGTTATTGTGGATAGATTGACGAAGAGTGCTCATTTCCTACCTGTAAGATCAGACTATAGTTTAGAGAAATTGGCAGAAATATATTGGTGAAATAATTAAGCTACATGGAGTGCCAGTATCCATTGTTTCTGATAGAGATCCAAGATTCACATCTAGATTTTGGGTTAGCTTACAGAAAGCCCTGGGCACTAGATTGAATTTTAGTACTGCATTCCATCCTCAGACAGATGGTCAATCTGAGGATTATTCAAATATTGGAGGATATGCTTCGAGCTTGTGTTCTTGAGTTTGAAGGTAGCTGGGATAAATATTTGCCTTTGATGGAATTTGCTTATAATAACAGTTACCAGACCAGTATCGGAATGCCTCCATATGAAGCTTTATATGGTAGAAAATGTAGGACACCCCTATGTTGGGATGAAGTTGGTGAAAGGCAATTGCTAGGTCCTGAAATTATTCAACAAGCAGAAGAAAAGATCAAAGTAATTAAAGAAAGATTGAAAGCAGCTGCAGATAGACAAAAGTCATATGTGGATCTAAAGAGAAGAGATATAGAGTATAATGTGGGTGATAAAGTATTCCTTAAGGTTTCCCCTTGGAAGCGTGTTATGAGATTTGGTAGAAAGGGAAAATTGAGTCCTCGCTTCATAGGACCTTATGAAATACTTGAGAGGATTGGTCCATTGGCATATAGGTTAGCCTTACCACCAGAACTCGATAAGATTCATAATGTTTTCCATGTTTCTATGCTTCGGAGATATAGATCGGACCCTTCACATATATTGCCTTTAGAATCAATTGAAGTTAATCGAGACTTCACATATGATGAAGAACCAGTGGCTATCATAGCTAAGGAAGTTAAGCAACTTCGGAATAAACAGATTCCCTTAGTTAAGGTGTTATGGAGAAGCCACTCCAGAGAAGAGGCTACTTGGGAACGTGAAGAAGATATGAGAAGACAACATCCACAATTATTCAGAGATCTATAACAGGTAAAATTTCGAGACGAAATTTCTTTTTGTAATATCCTCAACTTTGTAGTTCCTGCTATTCTAGCTTTTTCGATGAATTCGGTTATCCGAATGAAAGGAAAACTTAGAATAATGGGAAACACTATATATTGAGGATGTGAATATTAATTAAATAGTAATTAATGTGATTACAAATCAATTTGAAAGATTAAAGGAAATCAAAAATGAGTTAAAGAGGAATGACTTCTTGGTAAAGCACGATTTTACCCGAAAAGCCCGAAAAACGGTAATTTCAGTATGACCTTTCTTAAGTGGGGTTTAGAATATTAAATACACTTGGTTGATACCTACTAGACTAAAGTGAAGTGATTAAAAAGATTAGAGTGCCAAAGGATGAAGGGAAAACAAAAGGGAGGATTATAGTGCAATTTCATTTAAAGGACATGGAAGGAATTTTTAATAATGTTATTATATATTATTATGAAGAGGTGGAGAACCACGCCATTTTCCACCCATTTTACAGCCCAAGTCGTTCAAGAAGAGAGGAGGAGAGTTTTGAGTAAAATCAAGCAAAAAGGAGGTGAAAATCAAGGAATTTTCAAGTAATTCTTAAGAAAAGGTTAGTTATCTTCACTTCCTCCTTCTTTTCTATGGATTAATTTTTGAATTCCATGAACTTTGAAGTGAGGTGCTTGTGTCATTCTGATTTGGTGAAGATGAAGTGATTAGAATTGAGTTTAAGGTGATTTAAGATGATTGAAACTAGTTATGCATGAATTCAAAGTCTAATTTGCATAATTCACCAAGATGGATGATTTTGAGTTTGTATTTGATATGCCATGACCTAGGGATTCTGATATATCTTATATTATGATGTTATGTAAGTAATAGAAGAGTTGAATTGCATGAATTTGTGCTGGAAGTGAGTTGAGAATGCTTAAGCAAACATATCATTGTTGGACCTGTTACAGTTGGGCTGTCTGAACTTCAGCTTCTGTAATTGACCTTTGACTAAGCAAATGAACTTCAAAATTCATGAAATTTTATATGGAGATAGGCTGAGATGTTGGGTAGGTCGTGTTAAAAGGGAAAGGCCATTGGATAAAAGGAAATGGAGTTATAATTAAATCAATGCAGGCTGCTCAGCATGAGAAAAACTGAATTCAGATTCTATAATTATGTCATTTGAAAATGCAAATGAGCTTTAAAAATTATGAAATTTTACAGGGAAGTACCTAAGATGTTGGGAACATGCTGTAAAAATTTCAGGGCAAATGAATATGAGGAAATTAAGATATAGCCAACGGAATGCAAGCTGCTCATATGCTGAAATTCTGCATTTCATAAACATTGAATGAATTTAGCATGCCATTGACTTCTATTGTTTTAATTGTTAGTAGTATGTTTCTAGGATGTGGTTAAGTGTTGGATATGAAGTGTTTCATGCTTAACTAAGGTCATATGACACTTGGACAAGCATAGTGAAAAGGAAAGAAAAAGCATGACACACATTCTAATGCTTAATTTGCATTCCTATAGAAGCATGCATGTGTGTATATTGTGTAGTATGAAGTTAATATAGTATTATCTCATGCTACAGCTCTGAGAGAAAGGGAGTTGAGGAGAGGGTGGTTGATAGAGGAAAAAGGCTAGGGGAGCCTTCTAGCTCAGGTTAGTGTACTATGCCTTTCCTACTTTTATTTAAACAAAATGAATTGATTTTGCAAAATATTTTCAATGGATTTACTTTATGAATCATAAAAAAAAAGTATTAATGATTTCATATGTTTTAAAGAACAAAGCTTTTTTGAAAGCATACGACCTAATGACATATGTAAATGAATTTTATGATTCTTATACCTCGAAAGAGGAGGATGTTGGCCAATTGATACCTGTAGTATGAGGGGTGGCCGTGACTGAATGATTTTAGTAGTGTTTGCGAAATGAAATGTTGCCCACAGTGATTTTAATATTATTACATGAATGGAATGGTTTAAAAGTCTTACAGCTGATATAGACATGGTTATTACCCCGAATATCACTTCATTTGTTGAAGTTGATATTACGATCGATTGAACATGGATATCATCACTAGATGATATATGATTGATATGAAATTCTCCCTCCATGTTGAGGTTGTAGATTGCTCCCTCTTCTGTTGAAATCATATCACAGATTGAGGTTGTAGATAGCAGGTCTAGATGTGCACATTAGACACTGATGGCCCTCGGAATTGATTCTATAAAAGCTGTAAAGACTACATTATGAATTTATGATTTAAATGGTATTGTTTTTTTTTTATTTCCTTTAACATGGTGGGTTTATGACTTATGATTCATTATTTCATATAAAGATTTGATTTGATAAATTTGTGTTTATTTTATAATAGTACACCACTAAGCAAAATGCTTAGCGATAGTTGCTTTTGTGCTATCGCAGGAAAAGGCAAGGAAAAAGAACTAGGAGAGGATCATTTTATTTGAGTGTAGATAATATGCTACTGATGTAGCTATTGTATATTTGACTTCTTTTGGAATATGTATGATGTATTAAACATTAATAGAACATCTATGTATATTTGAGCAGATACATGTAATTATGATTGTATGAATTTCTATTATGTATCTAAGGTTTGAAAGGATTTCAGTATGTAATTAAACCATCCATGGGGCTTATGGGTTATGGAACAATTTATGTTTGCTACTATAATTGAGGTTTAAGACCATCATATTGAGCTTATTGGAAGTTATGTTCATATGTTCAGTAAATTACAGAAAAAAGACATTTCTTTATAACAGATGAAAGAACCAAAAGGAGGTTTTACATTTAATAATTAAATCTACTTTTCTGACAAGAGATATAATGAATGAATAAACAGTATAAGTCCCTTGTAGTATACTTAGTAAACATTTATAAGACTTAAGTGCTTATTAAGTATATTACGGGCGACATGCCATGTCTTACAGTAAGGTAAGGTGTGACATTTTAAGCCAACTCAGATCTTAGTGCCAGTCCGGCTCGTGGAAATGGATCATGACATATCATTAATTTGATTTTAGGTTATTTAATTTTACATTCTTTTTAAATTTTAATTTTAAATTAATTTCATTCCATGAATATATAAATTCACGTTAATATTAAAATATATAATAGTATTATAAATTTATTTTAATTTTTTATTATTGGTTATTTAATTAAAACTTAACAACTCAAAAAAATTTTAGAATTCTAAATTCATTGAATGATCACATGGTATCTAATTTATTTGAAGAAATGAATTAATATTATAATTCATGATTCTATTCATTGTAATTTCTAGTATGTAAATTTTAAGAGATTGTTTCTTCTTATTGAAAGTCATTATGTATACTAAAAAAAATCTCTATTAGTTTTTGTCATTTATACTATTTTCATTAAAAAATCTTGACCATCTGTAATATATTTGTTTATAAATTACATTAATTTTAGACTTTTTAATCAGGTTTATTTTTTATTTGTCGTGAAATGAAAATAAATTTTTGGCCCCCTATGCAAAAAATTATGGCTCCAGCACTGGCCAGAAGAACGCCTTAATTAAAGATTGCTCTTTTATTTTCTCTCACCACTATATATATATATATATATATATATATATATATAAGATAGGACTAAGAGTATTAATAAGCTGCACCGATTGAAAATAGTTTAAAATGAAAAGGTTCAACTTGAATCGAACTCAAGACGACTCGATTAGCAAACAAGCTGAGTTTTAGCCTGATTGTATTCAGCATGAAAGTTTGACGAGCTTAATAGAGCTTTTATATATGATACAAATTTTTAGGATTAATAAATTTTGCAACCTTTCTTTTTCTCGGTTTGGTGTGATGTCGCTCTCTATTTTTCTTATCTCTCTCTCTCTCTCTCTAGTCTTATGCTACTCCTCTCTTTTCTTCCTTTCTCTCAATGCCAATTGGTCTACTGCTCTTCAATCTAAAATGCGCTTGTCTTTTTCTCACTCTAGGGTTCCCAACAATCTTGCAGTCGATCAATTGCTCAAGTTTCTCTCTCTACCTCTCTTTGCTAATTTGTTTATAGTTTTGTGATTTTATTGTTCATTATCTACATTAATGGTTTGGTTCTATGCCCCATTTGTGCTTGAAATTTCTCGTGCGTTTTGATTGTCTATAAATTTTTTTATCAGCAATTTATATTTTATTTTATTAAATTATAAAATCAGGAAAAACTTATCAAAACTCAAGACATTAAACCCGAGCTAACAGGCTTCCCTTATATACCCAAATCTATACTTGAGTTTGATAAGTGAAAAAAATCTGATTATCGAAAACTCCATACAAACAGTACAAAAATAAATGTAGATATCTCTTCTTGAGATAAGAAAAAATAGGCTACCAAAAAACCCACAAATATCAAAACCTACCAAATTTTTTTTTTAAAATTCACCTATAAAATATTATAATTTTTTATTTGCCCTCTAAAAAATAAATATTTTCAATTTTGCTCCTCTTAATTCTTGAAATTGTTTTATCCCTCTAACTTTAATACCTGGCTGCACGTGGGTGAGGAAGAGACCATAATCATAGTACAAGATATGCATTGTTGAAGCTATATGTCCGATTAAAAATGGAATATATATATATATATAATATGTCTGATAATTGACAAACATAGACTGGATATATTACCGCCCATGCCTATAGATCGGACTGATCAACTGAAAAAAAAAAAAAAAAAAATCGTCATTAGATAAAATTTTTCATGACATATGGATGATTGTTATCAAAATGGATCAACTCAAGTTATAGAGAGTGCAATTCTTTCTAATCAATATTACTTGGAATTGTATGATATTCACTTCGGCTAAACAATTTAAAAATTTCTTTACAATTTAAAAAAGAAAATTGGTCATACAGTTCCTTTAAAACTTGTCTTCTAATTTCCTTTAAATCGTCTTTATATATATATATATATATATATATATATAATATATCTATATATATATAATATTTTAAGTTTCAAAGTCTTTACATTTAGAAGATTCTAGAAATATATAGAATAAACTATAACTATGGGTTTCCTTACTAATATACATTAATTATTTAAATCTCTATATATATAAAAGTGAGGTAGTTTGCCTTATATTAGCGAAGTGTAAGTAATACAATTTGTCGCTGAGCATTATTTTAGATTATAGAATAACGGATGTTAGAATTCTAATACAATTTGTCACTTTGCAGTATTCTGAATTATAGAATGACAAATGTTAGAATTTTAACACAATTTAACATAACTGTAAGAAAATCAATTGTTTTATATTTTTAGATAAACCCTTTATCAATATAATATCGGTAAAAAGATTATTTCTAATATCTATATATTAATATAAATTTATTTTTTCTTACAGTACAATTAATAAGTAATCTACTCGCTTAAAAAGTGTGAATAAATAATATATTACTATTAAATAAATAATATATAAATAATTTAAAAAATATAAATTGGAAAGTACGGATACCATAATTGTTTAAAATGTAGGACATCCACATGCTTATAACACACTACACTAAATAAGTAATATATAATATTCAAATAAATAAACAATCATTTATAATAATTATAAACATAAAATAAAAAAATTAATTTCTTATTTCAATACAGAAACAAATAAAAAAAAAAACACTTCATTTTTATTGATAAAAAAAAAAGCCTTGGTTGATTAGTTTGGTGTATAAAGTAGTCATATACTAAGAGCTATGTTGCACAAACACAGAACATGAGATACAGAAATGTACATATATGATAATTTTTAAAAAGTAGGATATCCACACGCTTAGGATATACTACACTAAATAAGTAATGCATTAATATTTTAAATAAATAAATAATCATTTATAATAAATTATAGACATTAAATTTAAAAAAAAACTTAATTTCTTATTTCAATGACACAAAATAATTTTTTTTTTAAAAAAAAATACTTCATTTTTTATTAGCAATAAAAAAAAAAGGTTGATTAGTTTGGTATATAGAATTGTCTCATATCAGGAGTTAGGTTGCACGAAAATGAGACTCGAGATACAAGAATGTACAAGATACGATAATTTTTAAAAAGTAGGACATCCACACTTTTAGAATACATTATACTAAATAAGTAATAACTTAATATTTCAAATAAATAAAAAATCATTTATAATAAATTATAAACCTAAAATAAAAAACTTAATGTCTTATTTCAATGACGCAAAAATAAATTTTAAAAAACACATCATTTTTATTGGTAATAAAAAAAAAAAACGTTCGTTGATTAACTTGATGTATGGAGTAGTCTCATACACCAGAGCTAGGTTGCACAAACACAAGACATAAGATATGGAAATGTAAGGGATACGATAATTTTTAAAATGTAGGACATCCAACACTTAGGATACACTACACTAAATAAGTAATACATTAGTATTTCAAATAAATAAACAATCATTTAGAATAAATCATAAATATAAATAAAAAATATTTAATTTCTTATTTCAAGATAATTAGTTAAATTTTCAAAATTATTATCACTATTGGAAAATACATTAATAGTGTGTATGTATTTTTTTATATAGGCCATATCATGCATGACTTTTGTTATTACGTACTTTTGAAAGGCTTCACAGATACTTAAAAAGACACATCTTAGCATTTCAACTTTTAAGCATATCTCAATAAGATACAATTAATCATTTTATTATATAAATTTGCTATTTTTGAATGATATTATAAAAGATTATTTCATCATTTAATATGCTCCTCGCATCTTGCGGGTTCTAATTTTGAAACGTTTGCATCTATATATCTATATAATATATAAAAACAAAGAATTATAATCTACATAATACATAAAGCAAAGAAATTATAAGTGATTATCTTAAATGACAGACAAGTGTAAGTCTTTCAAATTGCCAACTATAAGGAGATAAACTATTTAGTATAATATAAGAAGATAAGTTATAATAACAACAATTTTAAGAAGATAAGTTGTTTATATTTTCAGATAATGTCATATAGGAGAAAAAAGAAAATAAAACTAAACTAATATTAATAAACAAAAATTATTTTATTTGGAAATAAGAAAAGAATATAAGGGAAAAGAATTCAGATAATTTTCTCTTCAAATTAGAAGGAAAATAAAAATTATAGAAATAAATTTGTAGAGAAAAATTAGTTTTAGATTGCACAGATAGGGGACATGAGATATGGAAATCTACACGGACATGGGACATGAGATATGAAAAATTACGCGATATGATAATTTTTTAAAAAATAGGACATCCATTCGCTTAACACACACTACATTAAATAAGTGCAATACATTAATATTTCAAATAAATAAATAATCATTTATAATAAATCACAAACATTGTTGACTAAGGTTAATTTTATCCTAAGATTTTGATGATTATGCAAACTAAATAAATTTAATATTTTATATGTGCTAAAGATATTTTATGCAGATTTATTTTTAATGTTGAAATTATTGAAGAAATCAAATTCCGACAATCCAAGATTTTTTTTATTGAAGACCATGAAGATTATTGATTTTAGTGGTTAGTATTTTATTAAATCTTAGGAATTATTGTAGGATAGAGAGAAAATTACATTGTAAGCACAAAATTTATTTTATCTCTCTTAGAATCATTTTAAAATGTTTTTGATAAAATATTAAGAGGAAATAGCCAAATTATTGCTTTTCACGGTTTTCAAAATGAAAAAGATTTTTGGATTAAAATCTTGTTGTTGGCTATTAAATGAGTTTCTGAAAAAGCAGTTTCTCATTCTGACAGAGCTGATAGTTTCTATTTCTGACACAACTGTCTGTTTTTGATACAAACTGTCTATTTCTATTGGAAAAGTAACATAGCTTTTTAAACTGAACCTTTTTAAACTGAACCTTCATCTTCAAAACTTTCATCTTCAAAACTATGCATGTGTGTGTGCAATAAGTGCCCTGATAGATTTTTTTAAATACACTCCATGCACTATCTCTTTTAGCTCATCATGTCAGAAATATTTATTGCTTTATGTCTAACGTTTATTAAATTACAGGAACACCATTTTTGTACAAAAACCTTTTCCTCTTTCAAAAGAAATGTTGGCAAGAGTAAGAGATCGTTGCTCAAAGGTTCAAACACTCAAAGCTCTCTCTTCAACCCCCTTTATTTCTTTTCTTTTCCATTCTTTAAGAAATACTTTTAAGAGAAAGAAATCTGGTAACAACCCTTTTTTGAAGAACAGTTTTGAACTTATTTTTGTTTTCAAATTTGTTTTTTGTTTTTCTTGTGCTTATAGTTGCATTTCTCTCTATCTATATATATTGCTGTAATCTGTTGTAGACTAGAGGTTTTTAAATGAAAAACATTTGTGTATAGCTTAAGTGAGAAGCTATGTTGTAAAAGGTTATCAAGTGACATTCTCCTTGTGTGAGATTCTAATGTCTTGATTTGAGTTTTCTGTTCTCTGTAATAGAGGTCGATTAGAACCTTTGAAATCTATTGGATTAAAGGTTAGATCTAGGTTTCTAATATATTCCTTATAACGATTGATTTGTCTTCTACCCTTTGAAACAAAAAACATAGTGGAGGATCTCTAGATGAGTCTTGGGGAGTGGATGTAGATGAGTTAGTGCTGAACCACTATAAATCTCTTTGTTATTCTTCCTTATTTTCTTAAGTTTTGCTTGATTATATTCTGATTACATATCTATTAATGTTTTTAGAAAGCAAAATTGTTAATGATTTTCTATTTCTAATCGTGCAAAAGTTTTATCTTTGTGGATCATTAGAATTTTGGATTTCTATACTGTAATTTCTCTAAGTTCTAATTTGTCCTTTTACATTTAGTAGAAATCAGAATATGAGTTACCATCAATATTCTAATCTTTTATAAGCTTTGTGAGGAAGTTCTAATTTTAATAAGTGTCTCTCACAAGTGCTTTCTAATTCCATCGATTTCGAATTTTTAACTTGCGTAAATGACAAATTTTTTGAAAATCCAATTCGCCCTCTCTCAGGTTGTGCCATGTAAAACGGGACCCACAATCTGGTATTATAGCATAGACTCTTGACTTACCAAAGCTTAACTGCTTAAGAGAAAAGATCCCATGATTACCCTATTACCTCCTACATCTTTAAAAGGTCAATCTATTTCTAGACCACCTCTGTTCAATGGATCTAATTACTCTTATTGAAAAACCAGAATGGAAAAACTTCATTAAATTAGTTGATATTAATTGTTGGAGAAACATTAATCACTGGTCCTTGCATTCCTATGAAAACTGTTGAAAACGAGAAGTGTACCAAAAACAAAAGAGAAATATAATATGTAGATTGGAACGATATCTCTATAAATGCAAAAAGTCATTAATATTCTTCACTGTGCATTAGACCTAACAGAGTATAACAAAGTTTTTGGATGTAGGTCAGCAACAGAAGTTTGGAACAAACTCAGAGTTACCTATGAGGGAACAGACCAAGTTAAGGAATCCATAATTAATATCCTTTGGAGAGAATATGAAATTTTTAGCATGAAAGAAGAAGAGTCAATTGCTAAATTAAAATCTAGATTCATAAACATGATAATTCCTTTGAGAACTCTCGAAAAAGAAAATTTCTGAAGATGAGCTTGTTAAGAAAATCTTTAGTATTCTACCCAAAATGTAGAATTTTATTAGAACTGTCATAAACTACAAAGAGACTCTAATAACTTATGATTATTTGATGGGAACTCTTGTTTCAGAAGAGATGAAATCTTCTTTGACTGTAGAAGATAAGAAAAAGGAAAAATTGGCTTTGAAAGTTATTTCTAGTGAAGATAGTTCTTTTGATCTTGACAGTGATGACCTAGCTCTTGTTACTAGAAAATTTAAAAAGTTTTATAAGAAAGGTGGAAAGCCACAGAAAATGTTCAACAAAAAGAAGTTTTCACCTAAAAATAGCAACTTGCCTAAGAAAGAACCTTCTGAAGTGGTTTGTTATGAGTACAACAAGCTCGGTCATATCAAGCAAATTGTCCTAAACTGAAGAAGAAGTCAAAGAAAGAAAAGTTGAAGAAAGAATTTGTAGCTGCTTGGAGCCATTTAGATGATTCTAATTCTGAAAATCAGAATGGTCAGGAGGAAGTTGCAAATATTTGTCTGATGGCCATTACCAATTTTGACTCCAAAGAAATCTACACTTTAACTTCAACACTCAAAGCTGAAAGTAGCAAAGTAAATGCAGCACGCCAAAAGCAAGATGAAAGCGATGGAAGTGTCTCTAAACTTGAATCTGAAAGTGATCTTCTAGATACTTATAATGACCTTTGTATTGAATTTAAAAAACTTGCTAAAAAGCATAAAGTTCTAAGAAAGATTATAAGAAAATTAAACTGAATGTAATCATTTGAAAGATGCTTATTATCAAGAGGTTACATGCAAAAATCTTATTATATAGATCAAAATATTAAAGAATTCAATGAGAAGTTTTCTGTGAATTTGAAACACCTTGAAGAAAAATGTAAAAGTTTGAATTATGAAAATGAATCTTTAAATCTGAGATTAGAATTCTAAAGTCAATTTCAAAATCCTTTATAAAAGAAAAGATAAGTTCTATCTATGGTGGTCTTTCAAGTCAGAATCATGTTTCTATTAAAAAAAATGTCATTTCTAATATTGTGACTTTAGAACATCAGAAGCACTTTGAAAAATCTAGCAATCTTAACAGAAAGAAAAATCATAGCAAGATGAATGCAAATAATCTACATCTATTACCAATAACCCTCTAGGACCCAATATCTATTGGGTACCTAAATATGCGTGATAATTTCAGATGTGCTTAAGAATTGAGTTTAAAACAGAAATGTGGTACATTGATAGCGCTCGCTCTAGGCATAAGACTAGTGATAAAAAGAAATTCACTAGATTAAAAAAGAAAAAGGGAGGTACAGTGAGCTTTAGTGACAAAGCTAAAGGTAAAATTGTTGGTATTAGTGTTGTAGGTTCTAATCCTTCAATAGAAGATGTATGCTTAGTGAAAGGATTGCATTTTAACTTATTGAATGTGAGTCAGATTTGTGAAAAATAGAAGAGTAGTGTTTGAACCTTCTCATTGTGAAGTGCAGAACATGTATGATAATAAAACTTTATTTATGGAAAAAAGATTTGGAAATATATACCTATTGGTCTTGTTGATATGCATAACCAAGATATATGCTTAGTTTTTGCTGATAATTCTAGTTGCTATAGCATAGAAGACTAGGATATGCAAGCATGTGCCTTATTTCTAAACTGTCAAAGAAAGATTTAGTTCATGGTTTGCCAAAATTGAAATTTTAAAAAGATCAAATCTGTGATGCTTGTCAATTGGGCCAATAAACAGAACTTCTTTTAAATCTAAAGGCATGGTTTACTTCTAGGCCTTTACAATTGTCGTATCTTGATTTGTTTGGACCTGTCACTCCTTCTAATCTTGGAGGGAAAGTATATGCATTTGTCATTGTTGATGATTACTCTAGACTCACCTGGAAACTCTTCCTTAGAAATAAGATGAGTCATATAATTTGTTTGTTCATCTTTGCAAGAGAATACCAAATGAGCAACATCACTGGAATTAGAAGTGACCATGGAAGAGAATTTGAAAATCAGAAATTCGATGCTTTCTGCAATGAATCAAGAATCTTCCATAATTTCTCAGCACCTAGAACACTCCAACAAAATGGAGTAGTAGAATGCAAGAATAGAACACTTGAGGAAATGGCCAGAACCATGCTAAATAGACCTTTGGTAAGATCTAAACTTAAAAAGACTTTATATGAGTTATACAAATGTAGAAAGCTACGTATTGGCTACTTTCACATTTTTGGGTGTAAATATTTTATTCTAGATAACAAGAAAAATCACCTTTCAAAATTTGATACTAAATCTTATAAAGGAATTTTTCTAGGATATTTTAGTAATAGTAAAGCATAAAGGGTGTTCAATAAGAAAACTTTAGTTGTAGAAGAATCTATCCATTTGTTTTTATAATTTGATCCTACCTCTAAAACTTTAGAAAATGACGATGTTATAGACTTTTACTAAGAAATGCAGAATGAACAGCCAGAACAACTAGAACAGCCAGAATAGGAGCAGAATGATGATAATCAGGCTAAAGGAGCAGAACATCACTAAAAGTCAAATGCCAGAACAAGAAAATGGAGATTCTGACTTACTAAAGAGTGGCGATTCCACAATTATCATCCTTAAGAGGACATCATTGACGACCCTTCAAAAAGGACGATGATTAAAGCTCAACTTAAAAGATATTTTGGTTATGTTGCTTTTGTTTCTCAAATAGAACCTAAAATATAAAATATGCTCAAAATGATGAAAGTTGGATTCTCGCTATGCAAGAAGAACTTGATCAGTTTGAGATAAATCAAGTTTGAAAACTTGTTTCTAGACCTAAAAATCATTCTGTTATTGGAACAGAATGAGTGTTTAGAAATAAGCTTGATGAGCAAGGTAATATTGTGAGAAACAAAGCTAGATTAGTAGCTCTGTTTTTCCCCCGGAGAAAATCCGAAATATATTTTTGTTTGTATTTTGTTATGTACTTTAAATATTTGTTTGGAAAGGCGGACAAAAATCTTTTAGGATGCGAATACCGATAAATCGGTCTTATAAATTATTTTTAGTCGCCACCAATTTTTTCGGTAATGGGACCGTTTCCACTTTTTTTATAAAAATGACTCCATTTTAACCCATATTATTTAAGGCCTTTTATTTGAGATAAAACTGGTCAGGCGTACCGAGTACGATTCTAGGTAAGGGAATTGGGTACGTCGGCCCGTTGGAAGCCGACGCCCGGAAAAATCGGCCTCTTTTAACCTACAATTTCTAATTTGATTTTATTTTAGAAAAGCCAATTATTTAAACCCAACCCGAATAATCGAACCGAGTTCCTATGTGGAAAATTAATTAACCGTCCCAATTAGGTCCATCCATTGCATTCATCACAAATAAAGTATATCATCCACCATCCATCCATAATACATATCAAATAAAATAAAAGACCAGCTCTAGCCTTATGGTTAAAGGCGGGCCACAAACCGAGTCTAAAAATATAATTAATAGTAAATAACAAAAAAATAAATCCCTCAAAAGCTCATAATCATCAATAATTGATTGACTTTGTTTGATTAAAACTTAGTTTGCCCATAATTGATTATCTTCCGGATTAGGGTTAAAATCTACTTAATTGACATGGAATTTAAATAAAATACCAAAAGCAAATTGAAGCTGGGAAACAGTCGCGTCACGCAGCTGCTCTACAAAGAACAGTCGTGTGACGTAACTCTCATCTCTTATTCTGGAGCTTGTAACAGTTGCACCACGCAGCTGTTCTACGAAGAATAGTCGCGTGATGGAACTCTAGTTACAGCCTTGTAGATTAGAACAGTCGCGTCATGCAGCTGTTCTATGAAGAACAGTTGCGTGACGGAACTTCTAGCCGCGTGACGGAACTCCTCATAGTTTATTCAAAACACGCAGACACTTCGATTATTTATTTACAGTGAAACACTAAACAAAGTATAAAAAGAAATAAAAACTGTGTACTTGAATAGCTGCGTCACGTAGGTAGTCTAATCCAAGATAAGGGATTTTTGGACACGAACAGTCGCGTCACGCAGGTTATAGCTGCGTGACGCGGCTGCTCTGGTCCGCAACTACTTTTCAAACCTACCCTTTTTTATGTATTCTTTTGTTTTAAGCGATTAGAACCAACCCAGAAGGGTTCAACAATAGGCAAACTTGTGTTTTATCAATAACAGTCCAATCAACTAGTGTGAAAATGGGATTTTAAGAGGTAAAATACTAGAAATGAAAGAGAAAGGTTAAGATTATTACCTAACCCTCAGATTTGAGGATTGCATACGTTGGTATTGATCTGGAAGTAATGTTTCACAGTCACAGGAATGTAATCACCAGGTTCTTCTACGAAAACAAAACGATTTTCCTCTCTTTTCCTCTTTTTTTTATCTTCTCTTTTTTTTTGTTATTTTTCTTTGATTTTAAATCTAGATATCTATGACTCGATCTATCCCAAATTTACTCAGACGAGTTCTTGAGAAAGAGCTTTAGTCGTTTTTTGATACCTAAACTTAGAAAGTTATGTCTTAGAGGTAAACGAGAGCAAAAATCTTAAAAATGTCAAAAAGTCCCGTTTTTGCTGTGTAATGTAGTATTTATATGGCTAGGGCGACAGAGCAGTCGCGTCATGGGGGTAGAAGCAGCGTGACGCACCCGTAAGCCTGCGTGACGTGACTTACTTTTCGTACTGTTGCCGCGTATCCATACAAACAGTGCAGGCCGTTGCACGGGCGCGCGCCAGGGGTGTTAGACCCGTTAGAGCTGTGTGACGCAGCAAACAGTGGCGTCACGCAGGTTGTAGCTGCGTGACGCAGCCCTAACGTGGGTCAGGCTCCTTTAGACGGTTTGATTCAGGTTTTTTGGTTCAAACATTCCTGGTTAACCGTGAAACTTTATCCCTTGTCCTCATATCATCACCGGGTTAGGCGGGGCATAAAATTACACATCAACAGTTTGCCCCCCACTTTATCATTAATTGTATAAACAATTAATGTTAAAGTGGCCCATTCACGCGTCTTCTATCTGGCAATTCTCTCGAAACTCGATTTGATCGGCTCGGAAAAATGCTGAATCAATCATCCGGTCACCTCCTAAGCTCAGTTCGGTCGGCTTTGTCGGTTTTCCATTGATCTACGAACGACTTCAAAACTCGGTTTGATTGGCTTTGAAGACACCTCCGAGGCTCGGTTTGATCGGCCTGAAGGATTTTAATCTGGCCACCTACTTAGCTCGGTTTGATCGGCTTTGTCAGCTCCAGTCGGTTTCCATTGATCTGTGAATGACTTCACAACTCGGTTTGATTGGCTTTGAAGACACCTCCGAGGCTCGGTTTGATCGGCCTGAAGGATTTTAATCTGGCCACCTACTTAGCTCGGTTTGATCGGCTTTGTCGGCTCCAGTCGGTTTCCATTGATCTGTGAACGACTTCAAAACTCGGTTGATTGGCTTTGGTCAACTTCGCAACTCAACATCATTGACTGGGGAAGAAGTCTCGAACAGCTTCGCAATACATCATCGCTGGTCGAAAATTGAAATTGTTCTGATTAGCTTCGCAATGCACCATCACTAATCAGAAGGACCTATCGGCTTCGAAAAACCATCACCGGTTGGCCTGAAAAATTGTTCACCAGCAGAAAAAGAGCAATGTCCGTGTACGCACAGACCTTGTCTTCCGTTAGAAAAATATTGGAACATCACATGTTCCCATGCATTTCTTATGAAAACTTTGCAAAAATTTTATCAGAGGATTTGTTGTCTGTATTTTCGAGTATACTTTTGTGATATAGTGGTTTGAAAGAAAACTTACCTGGGGGTAATCGGGCCGTTTGATATTCCTGCCCCTTGCGTGGTGAGTAGACAAAAATCACTGAAGTGTACGGGTCGCGTATCGACGCCAAATTGCTGAAGTGGGCCGTTGCGGGCTTTTAAATGGACTGCATAGATCTTTTGGGCTTTAACAGAAGATAATGGGCCCGTCCTTCTTTTTGGGCTTTGAAGAGTGGGCTTGGGCCCGTTGGTTGGAAAAATGGGCTTGGGCCCAGATATCTACTATAAGTAACTTCCTTCTTAATCGATTCATTTTCACTTATTCACAAACCCTAAGCGATTGAAAATTCTCTGAATTGTTCAACCGAAAAAGATGTCTCAGCTTCCTGAAATCCCTGCTTCCGCCTACACTCAGGAGATGGAAACCCTCGGGGCCCTACCCGATATCCCGACCTTTGACGGCGAGCCGGTGCCGGTGAGCCGGAATCCACTGACGCCAGGGATGCGGCCGTTGCAACTACTTCCGTCGCCGGGTACGGAGTTCCCAGTCTGATACGAGACGAGCCGGATGCGCGGCTTTCAGTCCGAGCTAAGTAAAAATTTCTTCAAATTTTTTTTGTTGTTTTTACTGTTTTTGATTCGTAACTGTAGCAATAGGGTTGTTCTTCATTGTTTATGCCTGCATCAACAGTCGCATCACGCAGGTAGGAGTTGCGTGGCGCGGCTGTTCTTCCATGAACAGTTGAGTGACGCAGCTGTTCTTGTATGAACAGTTGCGTGACGCAACTGTTCGAGACGCCAGAAACCCTAGCTGGCCTTGAACCTTAAGATCGTCCCCTTTTAGCTGCGTTTAGACCTTGATTTATTGATTTCTGATTATTGATAACTCCGGGCGACTTGATTTTGCCCTGAAATTGCACAAAAACAACACAAATGTAGTGAAATTAAGTTAAAATTTGGCTGCTGCGTACCTTCGACAGTTGCGTCACGCAGCTGTTCTTAGGAAGAACAGTTGCGTGACGCGACTGTTCGTCAATGAATGGTTGCCTTGAACAATTGCGTAACGCGGCTAGCGAGATGCGTGGCGCGGCTTCGTGGTTGTGTGACGCATCCGTTCTTGGGACCACATATCTTGAACAGTGGCGTGGCGCAGCTGCAGAGTGGTGTGGCGCGGGTGTTGAGATGCGCTACGCAGCTGTGCTTCTGTTTGCGCAACTTGGGTAAAGCTGCGTGGCGCGACTCTGTAGACGCGTGACGCGACTGGGAGTTGCGTGACGCAGCTGTGGTTCAAACCAAAACCTTGGTTTTTTTATTTTGCCTGTCAGAGAAGAAAACAAACAATCGTTAGTCTTATATTTATTGAAATTGAAATTTTCTTACAGGTTAATCTGGGCAAGGACCGCTCAGGCGGATCGGCTACTGATGCCTCTGCTTTCTGGGATCTGCTGGACCCTCCTATGCGAGCTCGAGTTGTCGCTGCAGGTTTCGGGGATTACGCTGCCGGATTGCGCCACACGCAGCCTCGTTTCCCACCCGCTATGCGATATGCATTGATGGAGCGGTGGAACAACTGCACGCATACTTTCGTGTTCGGGTTCGGAGAGATGACCCTTACTCCCGTGGATTATGCTGCTATCACCGGCCTTCGCTTCACTGGTCCGGTTCCTCCCCTAGATGCTCGGTACCAGACGACTGCCATCGGAGCTCAGCTAGTCCGTTCCCTCCTCGGTGTCACGACGCAGACCCGATACACTGTACAGGGGTGCATGTCCTACGAGACGGTTTTCCAGTTCTGGGCCGAGAGGATCATGACCCGGTTGGAGGCTTGGCGAGAGTTGCCGGAGGATGTCCGACCTGCTGCTCCTGCGTACACTTGAGAGGAGAGGGACCAGGCTGCTCGGTCCTTCTTGTTCTACATCATTTCCTCGTAGCTACTATGCACCTCCCAGAATAAGGGAGACCCTGCGGTGCTGGCATGTCTTCGGGATCTGAGCCAGGTCGGATTCTTCGACTGGGCCACACTTGGTTTGGCTCATCTCTATCACGGTCTGGATGTCTGGACCCGTGGTAGCGGTGAGTCGAACTGGTTGTTCATCCGGCCTTTGGAGGTAACACACTTTCACTCTTAACCCTTTTCCTTTTCTTCTTTGATCCTCTGTTCCCAACCGTTCAACTAACTAATGTTATTTTCTGTCTTTGTTACGGGTGTGGTCTTACGAGTACTGCATCTATCCGGGCGGTCCGAGCGGTGACTCTCCCGTTGAGTCCAGGAGGATTCCTCGTTATCTGGCCCACTGTCATCACACTTATGCCAATGGCGAGGATCCCGAGTACTGGCGGAGCTTCCTTAATGACCGAGAGCTGTCTGATGTAAGTACAGAAAGGATTTCTGACTCTTTAGCGTGTCTTCTTTTCTTCTCTTATTTTGATACACAACAAATACTGATTTCTTCTTTTGTAGCTGTCCTTGACTCCATGGGACTGCGAGGCTTGGAGGACCTATCCGGGCAGGGAGGTGGTTGAGCTGCACACCCGGTCGAGGCTGCTGCTGCGAGGCTACTGGGCCGACCGCTATTTCCTCGGGGAGAGAGTCTTCGACACTACGATCGCTCCAGCACGGCGAAGAGTGCCTCATGCCCCTCCTCGGCACATGTGTTTGCTGGAGGGCTTGACTCGGGAGGACCTGGAGGTAGAGTATAGAGGCTTCTCGGCAAACGATTTCCTGTCCGCCGGTGACTTTCCTTCTTACTTTGCCTCCCGGCTGCAGGCTCGGCTTCCCGAGGTTCTTGAGTACATCCAGGTAACTCATCTGACCTTCTACCTTGCTTACTGTTATTACTCTCCTTTTGCTTCGGATCACTGATGTTGTTAGTTTCTTCGTAACTAAATGCAGGAGCGGAAGACGCACAAGACTGCGGCTCACTACCGGACTGAGGCAGCGGTTGAGGCTGGTGGCGTGGCGGCTCCGGTTGGACCGGCCGGTGTAGTACTAGACGATGTCCCATTCCCGCCGGGCATGGAGGTGGTGTTGGATCCTGGTCTTGGCTTGGGATCTAGCATTGTTATTCCTGCTGATCTTCGGCAGGCTCCTCCTCCGGTGCAGCTGGACCCTGAGCACACTACACATGTAAGCTATAAATCGAATTCACAAAGTTAAGAGCACTTTACCTGAATATTCTTTTAATGGATTTTTATTGTTCGCAGGTGCCGGCCCAGAGGTACCAGGAGATCTGCCAACGATTCGGGTTTGCCCGATCCTACATCGGCCGGCTTTACTCCGAGCGACATGAGCTGGTATGCATTTTTACACACCTTTATCTTTTTTGCTTCTTATTATTTTGATAAACTTTCTTATACATGCTTGTCTTTACAGGAGTTGGAGAATGGGAGGTTGCGGAGGCATCAGTCCCGCCAGTCCAGTGCCGTGAGCCGGCTTCAGGCAGAGGTGGAGCGGCTTCGGACGAGACTGGAGGTTGAGGGCATCCACTCGACTCTTCTGATGAGGAAGAGGACGGTTCTTCTTCCGATGGCGCACCACCGTCTCCACCCTCTTCGGCTGTTGCTGGTCCTAGCCGTAGGTGGCGGTAGTCCTACTGCACGTCTCCTCCATTTTTGAACATTTATAGTTTTCTAGTTGTTATACATTTTTTTGGATGGTTGTACAGTCATATCCACATTTTATGATATTATCTGTATTTTTATTACTTTGTCATATGTGTTTATGTTTTATAACGTGAAGTCTCATTCCTGCAAAAATAAAACACAAACACAACACGAAACACACAATAACGATGTCCCATTTGTTTATAAAAATGGTTCACCTTATTAGCAGTTAGTGAATCGATTTATTGTAAATGAATATATGAAATGAAATGAATAAAGAATAAGATAATGAACTTAACATGGAACATGATCAGAAATCACTTTCCAAACAGAAAGCATACTGTAGTACTTACCTGATAGGGCGGTCCACTCAGTGAATGCGGACGTAATGGCTCAACCATCCTTTCTTGATTAATGCGATCGTAAAGACTCAACTTCCTTATTGTACAGGCCGTCCTTCCTATTAATTAATGCAGGTTTGAATGCTCACCGACCCGAATGGACTATTCAGGACTGTCCTTTCAACTACCTCTGACGATGACTATTAAGCTGAGTGATGATGATGTTTCGCCCATCGATTTCTTCACTCTCCTATAAGTGGAGGTTTTACTTCGTACTTCCTTCACATCCAGCATTCAAAGCAAATCTGTTTCTCAGATAATTTTTCTTCATGGCTTTTAGGAACCAAGTTTCATCCTTCGTCCAATCCATTTCGACGATCTATGGCAAATTCCTCCTATGAACCAACTCGTTTGGCTGAAATATTTCAAAGACTTGAAACCTGACTATGGCTTCAAATTCCTCCTATGAACTAACACCATGGTTTTCCGGTTTGAAGATTCTGAAGTAACTCCGACCTATGAGGAAATGTGCGCCGTGATGCATCATCATCCTGAACAAAACGAAACTGCGGGCCTTGCCCCCAGGTCCTAGGTATGATCTTGCTGAGATCGTGTCCTTGTGCCCGGTTTACCTCCCTGATGGCATAAACGTGGATCAAGGTCTTCCCTTAGAGCCTTTCTTGAACAGGGTTTTGTCCACTGATCTAGATCTACCTTGGATCCGAGCTTGCTGCTTCTTGCTGTTGAATGTGTATGCCATGAAGAACTGTCAACCCGGAATTGGGGATTTTCAACTTCTGACCGTTGTCCGTGACATGCAATTGTATCATCGTACTGTCTTCATGATGATCAGGGAGAAACAATGTGTGGGTCAGGGATATGCCCTTCACATTACTGACTTCAATATTCATCATCGCGGCTGTCCATTGCTATTGCAAGCCTGGGCTCTGGACAAATTGAGTCTAATTCCTGCAGTTCCAGCTCGCTTGATTCCAACTTATGGACCTGCAGTTTTCCAATCTCAGTCTCGGAGACGCTTCGATTTTGGTGGTAACCCTACTATTCGGTGGACCTGTCCTTAGTGGAGAATTAGACTGGCCACGATCGGAAGCATGAATCTCAATTGTGTGTTGTATGCCAGTCTAGACCGTTCCATGGCCTATTTCCCAGATAGGATCAGTCGTCAGTATGGGATGATACAGCGTGTTCCCCGAGTCCACAACTTCGAGAGCGGTCTGATAACATCACATCTGTTGACTAATTTGGCTGATCTTTGGCAAAGTCGAAACACCGTGCATTTAGATGAA